>NW_028300915.1:3375000-3587500 GCF_049000335.1 Polistes dominula
GATATTTCCTTAGAAAAAAAAAAGAAAAAAAAAATTTTTTATTTTCTTTAAATTCTACAAAACAATACTTATAGAAAAAAGAAAGATTAATCATAAAAATATATTTTCCTTTTTTTTTTTTTTTTTAACGAATTCATGATTACTCAAGCTATTAGAATTCTTCTAACGAACATGGAAAAGGATCGAAAAGAAACTAATGCCAAAGATGAAATTAGAAGAATGATGAAGATTGCGAATATTTGCAGAAGGATATCAATCGTTTGTACTTTAACATATTACATGGTCATTATTCTTTTTATTATTTTACATTTATTATTGATACGTTATATCGGACGTATTCTTATAATACGTTCATATTTTCCATACAACATACAATCAACACCGAATTACGAGTTAACCATTTTTGCTCAAATATTGGCTGCATGCTGCACAGGCGGTGTTTACACATCGGTAGACACTTTTGTGGCTACATTGGTGTTTCATTTGTGTGGACAATTGAACAATTTGAAACATAGTTTGAGAGATTTGTATTCTAACGATTGCAATGAAATTAAATTGAAAATTGCTAAGATCGTTAAGAAACACAATTCTTTGAATAGGTATATATATTTTTTTTTGGTTCTAAAATTATACAAGTTTTTCCTTTTTTTTTTTTGGTTCATTCATTTATTTAAGTAAGATTTGGTAATATCGAATAATAAAATGATTGTTAATTACTTTTACTTAGATTAATTTTAATTTCAGATTTACCAAAACAATCGAACAAAAATTCAATGGCATGTTACTGTTACAAATGCTCGGCTGTTCGTTGCAACTTTGTGCTACGTGTTTTCAAATACTTATGGTATGATTCTAAATAAATAATATTGAAAATATTAGTATGTGGAATTTTAATATCGTTATAATTATTTTTATAGGCTCTTGCAGGAAAAAATGGAGTTATCTTAGTTCAAACAACTTTCTTATCAGCATATTTAATATATATATTACTTCAAATCTACCTGTACTGTTATATCGGTGAGAAACTTATTTCAGAGGTAAATCAAATTTTTTTTATAATTAATTTTCTACATTTTGCGCTTCTTGTTTCTTTTTTTGTTCAAAGAAAATTTTTACAATTATTAGAGTATTGGAATTTTTGATGCTGCCTACGAATGCAAATGGTATACTTTACCACCTAATGAAATTAAATCATTAATAATAATCATGATTAGAGCCAAAGTACCACTACACATAACTGCAGGAAAATTTTGTTCATTCAGATATCAACTATTCTGCAATGTGAGTTACAATATTGTGCAAATTACTTTCTAATAAATTAAAAAAAAAAAACTAATTTATTATCAAATAATTGTGGCAGATTTTGAGAACGTCGATGAGTTACTTATCAGTACTTCATGCAATGAATATAGTAAATACCAAATAAAATATGCAAGTATATTAAAATGTATTATTATCTATTGTTGAAAAAAGTGAAATATATAGTAAATAATTTTATTATTTTATTACTGTTCTAATAATTCGTTAACATAACACAACCACGATATTATCGATCATAGATTTTGGTCAATTTTTATTGATTTAATATTTTGAAAGTATATTCCATCAAAGTATAATACTTGAAGCTGGTAACATAATACATCAATGTCGATAATGTAAAATATTTCTATAAATCTTAAAAGAAAGTAACCGCTGGAGTAACAAATCTAGATCAAAAGGTTTAGAAATTCTTACAATAGAGGGATCTGTTTGATATATCATATTACATACCTATATCTATGACAAATAATTTCAAACCAAAAGAAAAGGAAAATAATTTCTATTATACAATGAATCAATTTAATTGGAAATAAATTATGAAAAAATCATATTTTTTTTTCGATTGATAATATAAAATTATTTTTGAATGATTATTTTATTAGAAAATTAAGTACATGGATAATACTATAGGAGTTGTTATAGAGCATGCGCTAAAAAGGAATACTTCAAACAGAAATCATATGGGAGGATCAGTTCTTGATACGTCGTTGTGACAGAAGTCGACATGGATGTGAACCAAGGTATAATAATAAAAAATCAAATTATCTAACAAAATTTACATTAAAAAAAATTAAGAAAATTTAATTTAATATTAACAAATATATATTAAATAATTTAATTAATTATATAATATATTAATTTAATAATATATTGAATTATTATTATAATTTTATAATTTAATTATAAAATAATATGTATAAAAATAATATAATATTTGATTATTATTTTATTATATTATTATTATATTACAAAAATATTATACATAATTATTATAATAATTATATTATAATAATAATATATAAAATAATATAATTTTATTAATATTGTAATTTAATAATTAATATATTATTAAATTAATATTAAATGTATATATTAACACTATAATGTATATTTATATAATCTAATTATATAAATATACATTAATTTAATAATATTAATAGTGTTAAATTAAGAAAAAAAGAAAAAAAATAAATCGAATAATCATCATTAATCCAACATTCTTTTAATCAAGCCTATCATAGAATATTTCTATGCATCATCCTATATTTTATTCATCATCGAATCATTTAGGGATATGGTATTTTAATTTAATAAAAAAATCCATATATTACTAATAAATTGCTAATCGAACAATTTAGTTTCCTACGTGGATTATATTTGTGGCTGGAATCGTTACACCATGAAGCTTTTGGGGATTTGGCCAGAGGAAAGAAAATTACATCGACCGTCAAGTTACATCGTTTTAATTCCACTCGGCATAATGATACTATTCATCAATATACCACAAACAATAGATCTTTACTACGTATGGGGTGATATCGATTTGACCGTCGAGAACTTGTCGGTTGGAAACATGACCGTGTTAATTGCTGTATTGAAGACGATTTTCTTTTGGTTCAGTGGAGGATGTAATTACACATCTAATTATCATGTTTATTATTAATTATCATTTTTATTAAAATAATCATTTAAAAACATTTCTTTCTTTTTCGTGATATTTTTTTTTTTTTTTTTTTTTTTTTTAACTTTCAATTAAGGTAACTTCTTTCTCATTAGCATTTAAATGATTTTTTATTACGTTTATACTTATTAAAAAAAAAATTAAGATCTACGATAGAAAGATTTATCTTTTTTTTTTGTATTACAATTAATTGTATTACTCAAGCTATAAATATGCTACTATCACATATGGAAAAGGATCGGAAAGAAACAAACAACGAAGAAGAACAAAGAAAAATGATGAGGATTGCTAATGTTTGCAGAAAAATTTCTATTGGAAGTACTGTAACATATTTTTCAATCGTTATACTATTCATTCTTCTTCATGTGTTATTAATTATTTACAAAGGACATGTTCTCATATTACGGTGTTATTTTCCATACGACAAACTTGCAACACCGTATTATCAGTTAACTATTATTGGTCAAACAATGGCTGGATATTGTACAGGTGGTACTTACACGTCTGTAGATATTTTTGTGGTTATATTAGTGTTTCACGTGTGTGGACAACTTTCTAACTTGAGACAACAACTTCAAAATTTGTGTCCGAAAAATGATTACGAGTTTAAAATTAAACTTGCTCAAATTGTACGAAAACACGATTCTTTAAACAGGTATTATGTTTGTTTAGTAATTTAATTTGTTCATAATTTATTTTGACAAACTTTTTATAATAATTATTTTGTTTTTTTTTCTTCTTTCTTTTTATAGATTCGTCAATACAATTGAGAAAGAATTCAATGGCATGTTACTGTTGCAAATGCTCGGTTGTTCGATACAACTTTGCGTTACGTGTTTCCAAACAACTTTGGTAAGATTTCGAATAGATTTCTAAAAAAAAAGTAATTTACATTAATTTATAGTTATTATTATTATTATTATAGGTCCTTAAAGATGGTAATACAATGGTTTTTATACAAATGTTTTTTTACGGATTCTATTTAATATACATTTTGCTTCAAATTTATTTGTACTGTTATATTGGTGAAAAACTTATTTCAGAGGTAATCAATTAGTTTCTTTTTATTTTTGTTAAATATTATTTTTAAATTATGATGTTTAATTTAATAATAGAGCATTGGAATTGTCGATGCAGTGTACGAATGTCAATGGTATCATTTTTCACCTAATGAATCTAAATCATTAATGTTTATTATGTTACGAGCAAGAATACCACTTCACATAACTGCAGGAAAATTTTGTTCGTTTAGTCATAAACTTTTTGGCAATGTAAGTATTACAATATTAGATATATTTTATTTATCTCGAATAGTTATTCGTAAAACAAGAAAATTTATTCAATGTGCAGATTTTAAGAACATCGATGAGTTATTTATCAATGCTACACGCGATGAATGTAGTAAATGCAGAATAAAACGTTTTAAATTTTACCAATTTAAGTAAGTTATTAAAATAATTAATTATATTTTATGAAATTGATTATTATTTTTTAAACTAAATTTTTCATTATGTAATTCCCATATCCCTTTCAAAATAATTTATGTTAAGCAAACGATTCAGTAAATTTTGAATGGTACAATTTTTGTCTTTTAATAAATCAAATTGAATATAAAAAATTATGCATTAACAAATAAATAATTATTAGAATTTGCATATAAAAAAAAAGGTAATTATAAAACATATAACTTTTTAATCATAATCAACAAATATTTCTTTTACATTGATTTATAGTTACACTATGTGTTTATATTTAAAATTTACTCTAAAATCAACTATTACATCTACTTAAAAATATATAAAATAGGTAATACTCAAAACATGCATTATAAAACTTATGAAATTTACTGATCATAATTGTTAATTCATATATATTGATTTATATTTAAAAACATTACCTGAAAATACTTAATGCTGATAACAAGTTTACATCGTCGATAACACACAACAAAATTTCCGTAAATCTTATGTTAGATCAACATAACCACTAGAGCAACAATATATAAAATAGCAAGTTACTTAGAAACTTTCACCATAGAGGGATCTGTTTCGTATGACCATAAAAATAGCTATAGGATTTAAACGTGTACAAATAAAAATATATTTCTTTATAAATAAACGTAGACCATAATCGACAACTAAAAAGTATACATGGTATTTAACAATTTTGCGAATGAAAACTATATTAACGATATTAAAAATAAATATTAATTTCAAGTACGTAGATAACATAACATAGCAAGTATAATTCCCATAGAGCATGCGCTAGAAAATATTTCTTCAAATAGAAGTATACTAAACAAGGATGATCAGTTCTCGTTACGTCGTTGTGACAGAAGCTTACAGATGGATGATAAGCCTGAAGGTACAATGAAATTATTGAACAAATAAAAATTACCAAAAAGAAACAAAAAGATAAGAAAAAAAAAAAAACACCATCAAATTCATCATCAATCAATAGTTCGTACACATCGTTAGTTTCATTAAATATCATTCAAAAAAAAAAATAATATTATAATTTAATAATATATTTATAAATGATTATTAATTATTCATCGATCGGTAAAACGTATTAAAGTTTCCTACGTGGATTACATTTGTGGCTGGAATCTTTACTCCATGAAGTTTTTGGGAATTTGGCCTGAGAAAAGAAGATTTAATCGACTATCAAGTTACGTCGTTTTAATGCCACTCGGTATGATGATAGTATTCATCAATATACCACAAACGTTTGATCTTTACTACATATGGGGTGATCTTAATTCTATGGTTGAAAATTTGTCAATTGGAAACATGGTCGTGTTCATATCCGTCTTGAAGACTATCATCTTTTGGTTTAACGGAGAATGTAATTATTATACGTCTTATTTCAATTGAAACATTTTACATTAAGTTTTTATACAATTTTATTGATAATTCGCCTTTTTTAATTTATTCTTATTCTTCTTCGTTAATTATTTGATTAATTATAATATTTCACATTAAATTCTTATACGATTTAATTTTTAATTTGCTTTCGTATTTTTCTTTTTTCTTATTATTTTCCGTCAAATTATTTTATTCTATTTTTGATTAAAAAATCAAAGTATTTAAAATAAATTTTAATATTTTTATTTTTATTTTTTATTATAATTATTAAATTAATATTAATTTAATAATTATTATATTAATTAATTTAATTAAAGATTAATTTTCTTTTTTCCTTTTTCTTTTTTTTTTTCTTTTAAATGAATTGTAAATACTGTGAAGCCATTCGTCCGCTGTTAAAAAGTATGGAACAAGATCGAAAAGAAGCGAGTACCGAAGAAGAAGTTAAAAGGATGATGAGAATAGCAAAAATTTGCAGAAGATTATCAGCAGCATTAATTTTAACGTATTACACGCTTCTTCTTATACTCATCATTCTACAAATTCTTTTAGTTTACATCGCAGGACGTGTTTTAATATTGCGTTCATATTTTCCTTACAACTTTCAAAAGACACCGAATTATCAGCTAACCATTGTCGCTCAAATGACAGCTGCATACTTCACTGGAGGAACTTATACAGGTGTTGACACTTTTGTGGTTACTTTGGTGCTACACGCATGCGGACAATATGAAAATTTGGAACAACGATTACGCAACGTTTGTATCAAAACTGACGATGATTTTCAAACTAAGTTAACACAAATTGTTAAAAAACACAATGCTTTAAATAGGTATGATTTTTATAAAAAAATTTTCATTATTTTTTAATCATTCGCGTAATGTTTTCTTCAATTTTTTTTATTTTGCAGATTTGTTGAGACGATCGAGGAACAATTTAATGATATGTTATTGTTACAAATGTTATGCTGTACGATTTTACTTTGTGTTACATGTTTTTTGGCAACATCGGTGAGATGTTTTTGTTAAAAACTATTACATTTGTTTAATTGAAAAATTGTTTTAAAAAATTTGAATGATTGTATTTTTGATTTTAGTCAATTGGAGGAAACAATAATATGATGTCCGTTCAATTAGCATTCTTTATGGTATATTTAACATATATTTTACTTCAAATGTATATGTATTGTTATATTGGTGAAAGATTACTTTCCGAGGTAAATGATTCTATTTTAAATAATTATCCTAAGAGAAGATAAAAAAAAATAATTTATTATAGGGTATTGGAATTATCGATGCTATATACGAATGTAAATGGTATACTTTACCACCCAATGAAGCTAAATCATTAATGATAATTATGCTTAGAGCAAAAATACCTCTGCAAATTACAGCTGGTAAATTTTGTCAGTTCAGTCATAATCTGTTTAGTAGTGTAAGTAAAAATATAATACATTTGTACAAGTATATTTGTTGAAAAGTTTTCAGTGTAACCCCTTAAGTTGCACGCTCGAGTTAATTCGGCGTTGTATTCTATGTTGCTACAAAAATTTTGATTAATTTTGTATTTTTTAAATTTTTTTGCCAAGACAATATTCTAAATTGTGTTTTTTTACATAAAAAAAAATTGTGTTTTTTTTAGCCGGTTTTTTTTCAAAAAAAATTGTGTGTTAAGGGGTTAATATAGGAAAAAGTTATTTCAATCAAATTTATTTTTAATTAAAAACACAAAATTGAAATTTTTATTTGTTAAGGATGAAAACTTTTCGATCCAACCTCGTATATCAAATTAAAAAAACAAAATAATTGATTATAATACGTGTATCGTAGATTTTGAAGACATCAATGAGTTACTTGTCGTTACTGCATGCAATGAATGTAGGAAATGCTGAATGAATTAAATGAATGTATTTCAATGTACAATCAAATGTTGAAAAGTAGTAATATGTATTACAAAAGAATTTGTTCTATTCACAATGTTATAAAATATTTAACTATATTTTAATGAGCTTATTGTGTTTCTTAAAAAAGTTATTGATTATATCATTCCTATGATACAACAAACAAAAATCTAAGTCTTCCAAAGTATTCTCAATTTTGCTAATATTTAAAAAGGGAAAGATTCTGTTAGATGTTTGTGATATCGACAATGCGTGTCGGTAAGTTAACATACTCTAGTGTTAGCTAAAATGATGACAGAGAGTGTAACCATGAGGGTTGTGGCACGCAAGCATACAACAAATCGCTTAGGGTGTTTTACGATAGAGGGATCTTTTAAGGATACTCTTTCATAAAAAATACTATATATATATATATATATATATACATACATATATATGAAAAAGTATCATAATTCTATAAAACAATAAAACCTTTCATTACAAAAAAAATCTCATTTGTCCATATTTAATAAATGTTACATAAATAAATTTATAAATGCAGTCAAAATAAATCTAAACAGTTGTTCCATGCAGAACAATAGCAGATTTCATAGAGCATGCGCCAAGCATGATTCCAGAATAATATTATACGAAATGCAAAAAATACGAACAAAAGAAATCAGTTGTTCTTGATACGAGGTGGTTGTCATAAGAAGCAACATGAGCGTTGTTGATCGAGGTAGAAATTGTTATCAAATTATTTCCACTATCTTTTTTTTTTTCAATTAATCTCCCCCAACTATTTTTATTTAATTAAAAAAAAAGTTGTTTTTTTTTTAATTTGTATTGTTATCATTAAATAAATGATAAAATTGTTCGGTACGAAGATCAAACATTATTTAAAAATAACATAAAAATTTTTAAAGTGCTTTTCACGAATACAATTTTATTTTTTTTTTTTTCAAACGGGATAGTAAAATTTTTTCAAATTTGAATAATAAATCATATTGATCGGATTGGTTATGGTCACGCGATCATGACCACCAAATATGTAATTCTCAATAATTCCAGTATTTTCCTAAATCATTGCACACGTTATAAACTGAAACCTAATATAAGATTATACTAACGCGACCTATGTTCAAACGAAAGTTTGGCAAGTGGAATACGCTTGCGGATGGAACTTTTACACCATGAAATTCATTGGAATTTGGCCGGAGGAAAGAAGACTCGATCGAATTTCAAGTTACAAAGTTTTAATAGGGATTGCCTTCATCGTATTTTTCTGCACGATACCACAATATTGGCAGTTATTTATCGATCGAAAAGATTTCGATTTGGTTATGGACAATTTATCGGTTGACAATTTAAATGGAACTATAGCGTTCATAAAAATGATTTTCTTCTGGTCAAGTGGAGAACGTAAATACATTTTTTATTTCTATATGCACTATTAAATATCACGTCAATTAAAAATCACATAAGTTACAGGTTACGATTAATTGTTATCTCAAATTTGATAATTAAACATTTTATTCAAATTATAATTGTATTTAAATTTGGATTGAACTATAATTTTTTGAAAACAAATGACGCGAAAAATTAAACAAATTTGATTATTTGATATTATTTGATATATTTGATTATTATTGTCTACATTTCCATACTTATTTTTAATATATTTAAATTTGAAACAAATTGGATAATTTTTTTGAAAAAAAAAATTGCCAAAAAATTAAACTTGAACAATTATATCAAACTTAATTATTATTGTTAACATTTCCATATTTATTTTTAATATATTTAAACTTGAAATCAACTATATAATTTTTTGAAAACAAATGAAAAATTCAACTTAAACAATTTCAAATTTAATTATTATAATTGTCTACATTTTCATATTTATTTTTAATTTAACGTTTTGCAATGAAAGCGATAAAAGGACTCCTAACTGCAATGGAAATTGATTGGAAAGAAGTGTCGACAAAAAAGGAAGAAAAAAAAATGATGAAATTAGCAAAATTCAGTAGAATTTTAGCAACTAGAGCAACCGAAATAAGTTATGCACTAATCGCAGTTTACATCGTCAAAAGATGTTTATCAATGCGTACTGAAGGACGACTTCCATTTATTGCATCACATTTTCCATATGACTTTTTGAGCAGTCCAATGTTTGAATTGACATTCATCTTACAAGTGATCGGTGCAGTTTATTTTACAACAGCTTATACATCAGTCGATACTTTCTTAACAATGTTGATTTTACACGTGTGTGGACAACTTTCGAGATTGCAAGATAATCTGATTAATTTAAATTCTACTTCGAGAGAAGAATTTAAAAAAAAATTGGGTTACATCGTTAGAAGACATGATCATTTAAATAGGTAATTGTTAATTAATGATCATTTTATGATCAATGATAATTTTAATTAATTTTTTTTCTAAGATTCGTCGATACGATTGAGGATCAATTCAACATAATGCTACTTTTACAAATGCTTGGTTGTACGTTACAATTATGCATGGAATGTTTTCAAGGACTCATGGTAACATTTTAATAATTCGTATAAAATTTTCATTTTAAATTATTAACATTAATATGAGTTTTAGTTAATGGCTGGTGAAGGTGAAAAGATGCCATTGATAGAAATGTTTTTCTTTGCGTTTTACGTATTCTATGTTCTACTACAATTATATTTATATTGCTATGTCGGTGAAAAACTTTGGACGGAGGTTAGATAATAATTTCCAAAATTTGTACCATATAAAATATTAAAATATCAATAAGTAATATGTCATTTAAGAGTACCGAGGTAGCACGTGCTGCTTACGAATGCAAATGGTACGATTTTTTACCCCACGAAGCAAAATCACTCATATTAATAATACATCGTTCACGATCACCTTTACGTTTAACCGCTGGAAAATTCTGTACTTTTAATCATGAACTTTACAGTAGCGTAAGTAATCATTATACTTAAGTTGATCAAAAAATATTATCTTAAAAAACGAGACACTTGTTGTACACTTAATTTTTATATTGCAGGTTTTGAAAACATCAATGGGATATTTGTCTGTTTTACGTACGACCATGATAAAAGATGAATAATATTTTCACGATTTTATTCTAATGATATAAATTACTATATTATCCTAAAGTTGAATATTTTTCAAAACAAAATATGTAGATTATATTTTGTTCGTAGTTTTACTATAATATAAATATCTAAACTTACAATAGTTCAAAAAAATAAGCCTTAGAATGAACTACGATAATTAATTAACATAAAAATAATTATAACGAATGAGGAACAAATTATTATGATTATTCTAAATTTTAGTTGTATTTTTACAAAAAAAAAAAAAACAAAAAATATTTAGCCAAATAGATTGACAATAGGAGTATGTGTATTTCTAAAAATAAAATCCTTCGTGTGGAAACGTATTATTACCTCATTCAAAACCTCATTAATAATTTATTAAAAACGAAAAAAAAAAAAGAAAAAAAGAAAAGTAATGCTTATCACGTTTAAAATTCAGCAAAACTAATTTAAATTTCAAGTGATACTACTACTACTATCCTAAAAGAATATTTATAAGCCGTATATGCTATAAAACACGATGGAAAATTCATTTTAGGAAAATAATAATACGTGTGTTACGTTTAAAGGATGTACAAAATCATTGAATATTCAACGTAAAGTTAAAGATAAAAAAGAAAATGTTTCTTCCTAACATCTATCCCACCCCCAACTAATTCTTTTTTTTCAACGTCCTTCACCACCCTATTCATCCTACACCTTTTTATTCCTACTTCTTTTACACCCTTATTCCTTTGAAAACATTTTTTTTCCGAACTTTAAATACATTTTTTAACAGCTTGTGGACTCCGATCACTTGTCATATTGACCTGAACACGAAGGGAACGCAATACTACACCATAAATGCATGATTAATAAAGGAAGAACCGATGAAACTATCAATTACGACAATCCGTCGAGCTATAGCATCATCAAATATTCTAAAGACGTATTTTTTGAAACATATCTCTCCTTCTAAAGGACTTTAAAATGCGTAAGCTGTAGTTTTCTACGTGTTTCACACTTATGACTGAAATCCTTGCACCATAAAATTATGAAGAAAATTACTAAACAACAAATTCATCTGGTATTTAATTATTAGATTAAAAAAAAAAAGTACAACTTTTTATACAGATATATGTTATCAAAATTATTTTCATTATAAATCATTTTAAAAAATTATTTTTTATATATTATTATGATTTTGTATCATTTCTAACTACTTATCGATTAATATTTTTTTTTTTACAGATTCCTGTATAAATATGAAATACTATTTATAACTTGTTACACTGATGCAAATGCTGTTTGATGTTTTCAAATATTTTTCGTAAGATTCGTAATAAATTATTGAACAAAAATTAATACAATAAAATATTATTATCCTAAAATCATGAGATATTTCATTTCGGTAATTAAACTAAAATTAACACTTGACTGAACAACAATAATATAAAAGTTTCCCCTATGTGGATTACATTTATGATTGGTATGCTTAAATAATGAGAACATTTGGGATCTTTTGAGAGGAAAGATAACTTCATCGAGAATTCAATTACCCCTATCTTAATACCACTCAGCGTGTTAATGCTATTCACCGTCATATTACAAAGGGTTGAACTGTAATACATATTAGAGTTGTTATAGATTACTTTTCCAAAAACCTGTCAGAGGGAAATATGATATGTGTTAATTGCGTGTCTTAAAGAAGATCATTCCTTGTCTTAAAGGATTATTGGGTGTCTGATAATAGAAAGATAATTTATCGTATCAACGATTGGTGGTTATTATTTGATCAATCTTTTTTATAACTCAAGTATAATATATATATTTTTTTTTTTATTTTCATGTTACGTATCTTCACATTCAATTTTATTACTAAAAATTAAGTGTAAGCTTTGTATTAGCAGTTTAAAATATTTATTAGATATAAATTATACTATATTAAATTAACAATTATTATAATAAAATTATAAAAATTATTATATTATATTATATTATATAATATAATATTACAATTTTCCTAGGTATTTAATTTTACCAATATTAAAAAAAAAGTGTTTATATAATATGTGCAATATCGGCAATGCATGTCGGTAAGTTAGTATATTGCAACTAGTTGCAACTAGTATGATGTTAGGGTAACCACAAGAGGTAGTCAAAGTATAGCAAATCGTTTAGGGTTTTTTACGACAGAGGGATCTTTTAAGGATATTCCTTCCTAAAAAATAAATATTACAATACCAAATCATCAATAAATTATTTTAAAAATAAATATGTATCATATATCGAGATTGTACATTTGTTAAATATGTTAATTTATGAATGAATCTCGATAGAATTAAAAATAAAATTGATAGTCAATCTCGTAAGAAAATCTCAGTGAGTTCAAAGAGCATGCGCCACGCATGATTTTTACAGTAATATCATGCGAAATGGAATAGAAACGAAGAAAAGAATCAGTTCTTGATAGAAAGTTGTCAAAAGAACAAACATGAGCAATCGTCTAGGTAGTTTATCGATTTAAAGTTTGTTCCTCATTATCATTTAATTATTTTTAACAATTTTTCCTTTCATATTTTAATTGATTGAAATATCATTTTCATACGATAATAATACAAAAACTAATCATAATTTAAGGACAATGATGAATTTAGTAAAGTGAATATCGTGAATATAATTTATTGTCTCTCTTATTTTTTTGTTCCTCAAATTCGATACTAAATCTTGTCAGATTTGAATAATATATTATACTGAATAGTACTTTAGAAATTGCAACTGTTTATACAGTCACGCGATCATGACCACCAAATATGTGTGATTCAAAAATAATTCCAGTATTTTTTTTTGTTTCGAAATCATTGCACACACATTATATAACTGAAATTTAGTATAATTATATTCATTCAATATATGTTAAGTTTGGCAAGTCGAATACGGTTGCGGATTGAACTTATACACCATGAAATTCATTGGAATTTGGCCGGAGGAGAGAAGGATCGATCGTATTTCAAGTTATAAAGTTTTAATAGGGATTGCCATAATCACTTTGTTCTGCACTATACCACAATACTGTCAACTTTATATAGATCGTCATGATTTTGACTTAGTTATGGAAAATTTATCTGTTGACAATTTAAATGGAACTATTTCGATTATAAAAATGATCTACTTTTGGTCAAGTGGAGAAAGTAAATAAATTTTATTTATATAAATCACCTATTATTTATCATGTCAATTAAAAATCACACAATCTCAATTTTTACTTAATTAATATTTAAACAATTTTTTTTTTTGTAAATATGTATCAATAACATTTATTTTTAACAAAGTATAATTCAATACAGGTAATAAAATAGTTTATTAAATAATAACAATAAAGTTAATTAAAACTTGTATTATCTTAAGTTCTACTTAACTTATATTTAAACAATTTTTTTTTAAATATATATTAATAAAATTTATTTGAAACAAAATATAATTCAATAAAGTTAATATATATTATAGTTATTTTAATGACATGATAAATAAATAGAAATCTAAAGGAACATATTAAATTTGATTATTTTTCTTTACATTTCCATAATTATTGTTTAAATATCATTTTAATCATAGCAATAAAGGGACTCCTTACCGCAATGGAAGTTGATTGGAAAGAAGTGTCAACAAAAAAGGAAGAACAAAAAATGATGAAACTAGCAAAATTGAGCAGACTTTTAGCAACTAGAGCTACAGAAATAAGTTATGCCCTTATCGGGGTTTACATTGTGAAAAAATGCGTTGCTATACGTAACGAAGGTCGCATTCGATTTTTTTATCATATTATCCATTTGATTCGTTGACTACACCAATGTTCGAAATTACGTTCGTCGGTCAAGCGATTGGTACAGTTTATTTTACAACAGTATATACAGCAATTGATACTTTCTTAGTTATGTTGATCCTTCACGTGTGTGGACAACTTTCAAGGCTACAACAAAATCTAATTAATTTAAATTCTACCACGAGACAAGAATTTAACAATAAGTTGAGTTACATCGTTAGAAGACACGATTTTTTAAACAGGTAATTTTTAATTGGTTAATATGTTATGATCAATTATAAAATTAATAAATTTTTTTAAGGTTTGTTGATACGATTGAAGACAGGTTCAATATAATGCTCCTTTTTCAAATGATTGGTTGTACGTTGCAATTATGCATGGAATGTTTTCAAGGATTAAAGGTATTCTTTTAATAATCCTAAAGATTCTATTCTTTAACTAATTAAATTAAACATATTATATTATTAATGTTAATTTTAGTTAATGGCTGGTGAAGGTGAAAAAATGCCATTGATAGAAATGCTTTTCTTCGCATTTTATGTATTCTATGTTCTAATACAATTATACCTATACTGCTATGTCGGTGAAAAACTTTGGACAGAGGTTAGCTAATATTATAATTTTAAAAATGTATTCCATATAAAATATTAAATAGTATGTCATTTAAGAGTACTGAGGTTGCACGTGCTGCTTACGAGTGCAAATGGTATGATTTATTACCCCACGAAGCTAAATCACTGATATTGATAATCCGTCGTTCACGATCACCTTTGCGTCTTACTGCAGGCAAATTCTGTACTTTTAATCATGAACTTTACAGCAGTGTAAGTATACTTAAATAAATAAAAAATAGTACCTAATTAAACGAGACACCTGTAAACTTGATTTTTATATTGCAGGTTTTGAAAACATCAATGGGATACTTATCTGTTTTACGTACTACAATGATGAAAGATGAATAGTATTACTGATTTAATTTTAAAAATAGAAATTAATATACCATCCTAAAGTTGAATATTTTCAACAACAACAAAAAATATGTAGATTATATTTTATTCGTAGTTTAGCTCTAGTTACCGAAACCCGTTTTTAATCTATTTAAACAATAGTTATAAAACATATGCCTTATAGCGTATTATAAAAATATTAGTTAATAGTTACAACAAACAAGTAACAAACTAATATGATTTTGTTTAAATCTAGTCGTATTTTTGCAAAAGAAAATACTTAGCCAAATAGACCGACAATAGAATTGTGTATTTCAAGAAATAAAATCCTTTAACTGGAAACGTATTATTACTTCATATAATAACCCTAATTTATATTTTATTACTAAATACAAAATAAATTAATTCTTATTACGTTTAAAATGTAATAAACTTAATCTATACTTCAAGAGCTACTTTAAAAGAATATTTATAAATCATATGATATAAAATTTGATAAAAATTTCATTTAAAAATATAATAATACGTGTGTTACGCATAAAGGATGCACAAATTCATTGAATATGCAACACAAAGTTGAAAATAAAATTATTCTACCTAACATCTACCACCCCTAATAATCTTCTCCACGTTTTCTACTACCACCCTCTCCTCTTCGAATTTTTCTTCCTCCGACTACACTTCTGCATTTCTATTTCTTTTAAACTCGTATTCCTTGGATAACATTTTTCTATAAAATTTGTATACATTTTTTAACAGCTTGAACTTTGATCACTCGTCATTGTGTCTTGAATGCGTAAGTGCACGCAATACCATTTGATAGATGCATAATTAATAAAGAAAAACCAATGAAACTATCAATTACGATAATCCGTAGAACTATAACATCATCGAATATTCTAATGATGTAGTTGAAGCATCTTCTTCTATAGGACTTAAAAATGCGTGTTCAATGTGCATTGAAGTTTTCAACCTGGTCTACACTTATGGCTGGAATCCTTGCAGCATGAAGATCTTAAGGTATTAATTACACAATAAATTAATTAATGTAACGAATTTTTTTTTATTACAAGAAATACAATTTTTTATACAGATATTTGTATTTAAATTAATTCTATTTATTAATCACTTTAAAATATTTTTTTATTAGTAATTATGTTTTCATATTGTTTCTAACTATTTTTTGGTAAATGTTTTTTTACAGATTGGTGGGAAGATGTGCTAATTATTTTGTGGCATATTATAATTGCAAATACTGTTTAATGTTCCTGAGTATTTTTGGTAAGATACTTTATTAATTACTAACAAAAATTATGAAGTTAATAATTAATAAAAAAACTAATACATTAATAAATAATTAATTAATTAAATATTAATTAAATTAGTATTTAATTTATAATATAATATTATAAATTAATATTGAATTATTATTAAATAAAATTAATTAAATAATTTTCAACAAACGTAATAACTGAAACTATAATTCAAAGTATCAAATAATTCACTATAAAAAAAATCTGTTCAATACAATCATAATAATTACTATATTATACATAAAAATTGGATGCTACATCTATAATTTGATCTTACTATTAATAAACAAGGAAATAAAAATTTTATTTATGTATCCTGAAAGATACAAAATTAGAATTGTATAATTACGAAATTAATTCTAACTTATTATTATCATCAATGCACTATTAATTATATTTTTGGATAATTAAACTATTATTAAAACTTATCTGATCGAACATAATACAAAAGTTTCCCTATGTGGATAACATTTCTGATTGGAATACTTAAACACACAATGAAAATATTTGAGATCTTTTATTATCTATTATTAATATTTGAAACTTTTGTTGAAACTTTGTTGAAACAAAAGTTTGAACTCTAATATAAATTAAAATTGTTATAGATTACATTACCAAAAACCTGTCAATGGGAAAGTTTGATCTGTGATGTTTACTATTCATCTTAAAAAAAAAAAAACTAACAACTATTACGTTTCCAATAATACAAAAAATAATTTAAATAATACAAATTAATTTTTTATAATTTATTTTTATGCATTGATAAATTGTTATTATTTGATTAACATATTTTTTTTATTCCAGTATAATAAATCATGTATTATTTTTTCATGTTACGTATTTTAATTCAAGAGTTTATTGCTAAAAAATAAATATAAGCTTTGTATTCATAGTTTAAAATACTTTTCTAAATATAAATTATTTTTAGAGAATAGTAAAAGCAATATTATAACCTGATGTAATATTTTTTTTATATGATCAATTACTTCATTTTTACCATCTCATAAAATTAGGATTTTTTTAGATATATAATTTCATCAATATTAAAGAGAAGATGTGTTTGATATTTGCAATATCGGCAATGCGTGTCGGTAAGTTAACATATTGCAACTAGTTGTAACTAGTATGATGATAGTGTAACCACAAGAGTTATGGTAGACAAAGTATAACAAATCGTTTAGAATTTTCTACAACAGAGGGATCTTTTAAGGATATTCCTCCCTAAAAAATAATTCGTACACCAAAGTATCAATAAATTATACAACAGAATAAAATTATTCTAAAAATAATAGTATCTCATATATCAAGATTATGTATATAATAAAAATATTAATTTAAAAAAAGAAATCTTGATCATCATACTTGTCAGAAAATCTAAACGATTTCAAAGAGCATGCGCCACGCATGATTTAACAGTAATATCATGCGAAATGGGAAAGAAACGAAGAAAAGAATCAGTTCTTTATAAGAAGTTGGGAAAAGAACAAACATGAGCAATCGTCGAGGTAGTTTATCGTTTGAAAATTTGTTCCTCCCTATTTATTAAATATTTCTAAAAATTATCCTTCATTTTTGATTTAAATTCTTGATCATATATAATGAACGGTACTATAATTAATAATAATAATTTAACGTCAACGATGAATTTTGTAAAGTGAATTTTTTATATTGTGAATATAATTTTTTTTTGTCTGTTGGAATTCGATACTAAATTTTGTCAGATTTGAATAATATATTATACTGAATAGTACTTTCAAAATTGCTACTGGTTATAGTCACGCGAACATGATCACCAAATATGTGTGATTCCAAAATAATTCCAGTATTTTTTGTCGAGATTATTACACATCTTATAACTGAAAATCTAATGTAATAATATTAATGGGATTTATGTTAACAAAAAGTTTGTCAAGTTGAATACACTTGCGGATGGAACTTTTATACCATGAAATTCATTGGAATTTGGCCAGAGGAGAGAAGACTGGATCGACTTTCCAGCTATAAAGTGTTAATAGCGATTGCCTTTATCATAATTTTCGTCGCTATACCTCAATACTGGCTACTTTATATGGATCGTCATGATTTCGAATTAGTTATTGATGTCTTATCATTGGACGGCATTAATGGAACTATTGCGTTTATAAAAATGATCTTCTTCTGGTCAAGCGGAGAACGTAAATAACATTTCATTTATTTCGTATCAATTTAAAATTCTTACAATTTTAAATTGTCACTCAATGTTCATTACTTAATAGTTAAAAATTCTTTTTTAAAAATATTAATCAATAAGATTTATTTTAGTAAAATATAATTGTAATTAAATAACAGTTCAATATGCACTCAAATTTTTTTTTAAATTAAATAACAGTTTTATTTGCACTCAAATTTTTTTTAAAAATTAAATAAAATTTAATATGCACTCTAAATTTTTTTTTAAAACACATAACTAAAAATAGAAACTTAAAAAATCCTATCTAATTTCATTCTCTATATTTTTATACTTATTTTTATTTATTATTTCGATCAAAGCAATAAATAATCTTCTATCCTCGATGGAAATTGATTGGAAGGAAGTATCAACGAAAAATGAAAAAGAAAAAATGATAAAACTCGCAAGATTCAGCAGAATTTTAGCATCGAGAACAACCGAACTGTGCTATGCCCTTATTGCAGTTTACATTTTTAAAAGATGTTTGTCTATGCGTACTGAAGGTCGACTTCCATTTTTTCCATCGTATTATCCATTCAATGCTGTTTCCAGTCCAATATACGAATTGGCGTTCATCGGTCAAACTATTGGTGCAATTTATTATACAACGGTATACACTGCGGTTGATACTTTCTTAGCAATGTTGATACTTCACGTGTGTGGACAACTTTCAAGGTTGCAAGATAATTTGATTCATTTGAATTCTACCACGAGACAAGAGTTTCAAAATAAGTTGCGTTACATCATCAGAAGACACGATTATTTAAAAAGGTAATTGTTAATTAGTTTTAATTCTATAATTAAATATAAAATTAATTAATTTTTTTCAAGGTTCGTTGATACGATTGAGGATCAGTTTAACCTAATGCTACTTTTTCAAATGCTTGGTTGTACCTTGCAATTATGCATCGAATGTTTTCAAGGACTTAAGGTATTTTAATAATCCTAAAGATTCTACTCTTCAACTAATTAACACGTTCCGTTCCACGTGTACCAACGGGGGGTACACTTATCATTAGATATATTTATTTTATGCACTGAAAATATATATTTATAACAAATTTAATTCTGTACGCAAATATTCTTATTAAAATATTAATGCATTATGCAAAATGCAGTATAGAACTAAGCACATAAGTTTAATTGTTATATTTACAATAATTAATAATTACATGTAATGGTTGATTTGATTAGAAAAAAATTAAATGGCCTGAATGACAAGTCAGATAAAAAGGGCTTTAACACGAAACTTGTTAAATTAAACATATTAAAACTAATATTAATTTTAGTTAATGGCTGGTGAAGGTGAAAAGATGCCATTGATAGAAATGTTTTTTTTCGCATTCTACGCGTTCTACGTTCTACTACAATTATACCTATACTGCTTTGTCGGTGAAAAACTTTGGACAGAGGTTTGTCAATATCAGTATAATTGAAATATTTATTATTTGTTATAAAAAATGAAAATTTCAATTGAAAGTGTATTTAAGAGTACTGAGGTTGCTCGTGCTGCATATGAATGTAATTGGTACAATTTATTACCTCACGAAGCTAGATCACTGATATTAATAATCCGTCGTGCACGATCACCTTTTCGTCTAACTGCAGGCAAATTTTTTACTTTAAATCATGAACTTTACAGTAGTGTAAGTATACTTAAATAAATAAAAAATAATATCTATTAAAATGAGACACATTTACATTTGATTTTTATATTACAGGTTTTGAAAACATCAATGGGTTATTTGTCTGTTTTACGTACAACCATGATAAAAGACGAATAATATTTTCCCGATTTTATTCTAACAACAAAATATGTAGATTATATTTTATGCATAGTTTAGCTGTAATTTCCTAAATCTATTTAAATTTACTTAAACAATAGTTCAAAACGTATTAAAGCAAAGTATGAGAATTAGTTAACATAAGAATGATTATAACAAACTACTCTGATCATTTTAAAGTCTAGTAATATTTTTGCAACAACAACAAAAATATTTAGCCAAATAAATCGACAATAGAAGTGTGTATTTCAAAAAATAAAATCCTTCATCTAGAAACGTATTATTACTATTGTACATTGTTGATTGTGCTATGAATCATCTACAAAACTAAATTTGCAATTAGGAACCTTAAAAGAGAAAAAATTAATTTAATTACTACTCAATAATCTTATAAAAATCTCTCTTATTTGTAGGTATTAAATTTTATCTATATTAAAAAGATGATTTGTTAGATATTTGCAATATCGGCAATGCATGTCGGTAAGTTAACATATTGTAGTTGCAACTAGTATGATGATAGTGTAACCACGAGAGTTATGGTAGACAAAACATAGCAAATCGCTTAGAATTTTCTACGACAGAGGGATCTTTTAAGGATATTCCATCCCTAAAAAAATAACTATTAGTATGAATAAATTATACAACACAATAAATTATTTTTAAAATTAATATATCTCATGTATCGAAATTGTACACATGTTAAATATGTTAATTTATAAAAGCATCTATATAGATCGAATTTAAAAAAAAAAATTCTAGGCAGCCATTCTTGTCAGAAAATTTCAGCGATTTTATAGAGCATGCGCCATGCATGATTCAACAGTAATATCATGCGAAATAGAAAAATATACGAACAAAAGAATCAGTTCTTTATAGGAAGTTGTCAAAAGAACAAACATGAGCATTCATCGAGGTAGTTTATACATTTAAAAATTTGTTTATCTTATTTTTTAATTATTCAATATTTTCTTTAATTTTTAATTAATAAAAATTCCTATTCGTATGATAATAATGAATGATATTACAATTAATCATAATTTAACGTCAACGATGAATTTGTTAAAGTGAACATTGTGAATATAATTTATTTTCTTTTTTTTTCCTGGAATTCGATGCTATATTTTGTCAGATTTGAATAATACATTATACTGAATAGTATTTTCGAAATTGCTACTGATTCTAGTCACGCGATTATGATCACCAAATATTTGATTTCAAAAATAATTTCTATATTTTCCAAAATTATTCCACACTTTATATCTGAAATCTAATGATGAGATTTCATTAAATGTTCTCTATGTTAATTAAAGTTTGGCAAGTGGAATATGCTTGCGGATGGAACATATACACCTTGAAATTCATTGGAATTTGGCCAGAGGAGAGAAGACTTGATCGACTTTCCAGCTATAAAGTGTTAATAGGAATTGCCTTCATCATCATTTTCTGCACCATACCTCAATATTGGTTACTATATATCGAACGACATGATTTCAACTTGATTATGGAAAATTTATCATTGGACATCATTAATGGAACAGTCGGGTTTATTAAAATGATGTTCTTCTGGTCAAGCGGTGGACGTAAATATAATTAATTTATTACATATCCTTTAAGACGCCACGTTCTATTTTGTCGCACATTTAAATTTTATTTTGTGTTCGATGAATCTGTAATATTTTTCATTTACTATTATTTTCTTTAAAAGACATAAATATAATATTTTTATAAAATTAGTAATTACAAAAAAGTATAGCTGTTGAGATAAATGCACGAATAATTAAACTCGTTAAAATGGCTGACAATTTTTAAAGAAAACATTTTTAATTTTATCTGTGATGAAATGATTAAAAATATTATTATCTATAACACGTTCCCTAAAAAATGATCAACGATTGATACGAGCTCAATTACTGATATATTTTTCTTAAATATACGATTATTAGTTAAAAAGTTTTGAGATTATGTCAAGAAATAAAAATAAGTTTGACCAAAAGACAAATTTTTGTCTGTGTTAGGCTCAAAACTTTTCCACCTACAAACCCACGTTACACTTTGCAAATATTTTGTTCTCATAGTTTCATTCTAATTAATATTTGTCGTTACCATTAAAGAAATAAAGGATCTTCTTACCGCAATGGAGGAAGACTGGAAAGAAGTGTCAACGAAAGAAGATGAAGAAAAAATGATGAAATATGCTACATTCAGCAGAAAAATAGCAACCAGAGCAACAATTATCTGTTACAGTATTATCGCGTTTTATACTGCACAAAGAATTCTATCAATGCGTACCCTTGGTCGACTTACATATTTCCCTTCGTATTATCCAATCGAGACAATGGACAGTCCATTATTTGAATTGAAATTCATCGGTCAAATGATAGCCGCGACTTATTATAGTGTAACTTATTCATCTGTAGATACTTTTTTAGTCACGTTGATTCTTCACGTTTGTGGACAACTTAAAAGACTGCAAAACCAATTGGTTCATTTGGATATCGGTACGAGTCAAGAATTTCAAAATAAATTAAGTTATATCATCAGAAGACACGATTATTTGAACAAGTATGTTAATTAATTGTTAATCAATATGTTAATTAATTTTAATATTATGATATCAATTATAAGATATATATTTTTTGTTAAAGATTCATCGAGACGATTGAGGATCAGTTCAACATAATGTTACTCTTTCAAATACTCAGTTGCATTTTGCAATTATGTTTGGAATGTTTTCAAGAACTTACGGTAAATTTGTTTTCAAAATATCAAATAAACTTATCCTTTTTTCATTTACATATTCATCTATTTTTTTTTCTATTAATTTTTAAACAGATTTTAAATTAGTATAAACTTTTACAAAAATTTAATACTAATATCAATAATAATTATTTACAATTATTAACATATTACACTAACTATACGAAAATTTAAATTATTTAAAAAAAAATTAATTAAATCAATGCTATTATAAATTTCAGTTAATGGTCAAAGAAGGTGAAAAAATGCCATTAATTGAAATTTTCTTTTTCGGTGTTTACATCTTGTTTGTTTTACTTCAACTATATCTCTACTGTTACGTCGGAGAAAAACTTTGGACCGAGGTGAATGAAATATTAGTCATTGACAAAATTTCTTTCTTATAATATAAAATATTTATGATAATAATAAATATAATTTAATTTTCATAATATTAGGAGTATCGAAAAGTAATCAAAATTTCTTCAATGAGTACACTCACATTTAGTTTATATCAATGAAAAATCCAAGGACTTTTTGAAAAAGGAATCGAACAATTTTCTTTACGTAAGGCAAAAAGTGTTAAAAAATGATGAATAAATTTTTTTGTTTATTAACATTTAAAATAAAAAATAAAAAGCAAAGAAAAAATTTTGATTACTTTTCGGTCCTCCTAAAATATTATAAAATATTAATAATAATAATCAAATATGAAAATACCGAATAAAAATGTATTCCTTTCAGAGTACCGAAGTTGCACGTGCTGCATACGAATGTAATTGGTACAATTTATTACCTCACGAAGCTAGATCACTGATATTAATAATCCGTCGTTCACGATCACCTTTGCGTCTCACTGCAGGCAAATTTTGTACTTTGAATCATGAGCTTTACAGCAGCGTAAGTATACTTAAATAAATAAAAAATAGTATCTAATAAAACGAGACAAATGTACATTTGATTTTTATATTACAGGTTTTGAAAACATCAATGGGGTATCTGTCTGTTTTACGTGCAACTATGACAAGTGATGAATGAAACTTCATATTAAAATTAAAAAATCATATACTGCTATACTTAATTAACATTGAAATTTTATACACATAAAAAAAAACATATACATATAAACATATATACGAATACATATGATGTGTTTTACCTCGTAATTTAATTTGAAACATTAATTAAATCGTAATCATGGCAAATTTTGGTATATTTTAATTGAAATCGTCGTCACTCTTTTCCGTATATGTAGAGATTTATATTTTGATGAAATGAATGTTAATATGAATAAATATACTTTATGAATAAGTCGAGCAATAAGTTCGACGTCTAGGAACGCACTACTCCGAAGCCAAAGATTTCCTACATGAAATTAATAAATCATAGGATATGGTATTACGGTCGGTTTTGTCAGGGCATGCGCCATGAATGTTACCGAACTTATGGTCTTCCAAATAAGAAAGGAACCACTCGGAAACAGTTCTTGATAGATGGTTATAGCAAGAGCCTTAGATGGATAAAAATCAAGGTATCCAAATTTCTTTCGAAAATTTTCTAAATACTTTATTAAATATTAAAAAATAAAAAATTTTAAAAATAGAACAAAATTTAACGAATGAAAAAAAAATCGTAAACGATTTTTCTAAAGATCCTCAAAAAAAAAAATAAATAACAATACCTAAGATCAATGAATTAATTAACAGTGGAGGTAAAGAAAAGTTCGCACGTTGATTACGCTTGTGGGTGGAACGTCTACAGCATGAAATTCATGGGAATTTGGCCAGAAGAAAAGATGTTTAATCCATCGGAAAATATAAAGGTTTTTTCCGCGATTTTTTTCATGTTTTTCTTCGTAAGTTTACCGCAAACCATTAATTTATTCTTCATCTGGGGTGACTTCGATTTGGTCGTCGAAAATCTATCAATGGACAACATGACTATTTCTATTGCAATTTTGAAGACTATGGCTTTTTGGTGCAGCGGAAAATGTAAATAAGAAGTTTTCTTTTTTTTTTTACAGAAATTTAATAATTTCAATTTTAACTAAAAAAAAAATTCTAAATTCTAATTAATTAATTTCTTTTTTTTCATACTTGTCGAAGCTCTGAAAGGTTTGTTAAATATCATGGAAGAAGATCGCAAAGAAGCTACGAAAGAAGAAGATGTCAAAAGAATGATGACAGTTGCTACAATTTCAAGAAAAATCACCATAACTGCTAACATAATGTGCAACAGTCTCGTAGTCATTTATGCCATAATGCATTTGACAACAAATTATACGAGCGCTCGTGGTCTCTTCTTTCCAGCTTATTTTCCATGGGAAACTAAACCTACGCCAAATTACGAGTTTACATTTTTCGGACAATTGATGGGATCCTTTTATGCTTGTGCTACTTATTCCGTAGTGGATACTTTCGTTGCTACTTTGGTATTACACGTTTGCGGACAATTGGCTAACCTGAGACACGAATTGATAAATCTGCAAAGTAAAACGAAGGATGAATTTCAATCGAAATTGGCACGCATCGTGAAAAAACACGATTACCTTAACAAGCGAGTTTTCACAAATTATTTTTAATAATAATGATAATCAATTTTGATTTAATTTAATTTTGTTTTTTTTTTCTTTTTCTTTTAAGATTCACGGAAACAATCGAAAATTGTTTCAACATAATGTTGCTGATTCAAATGTTAGGATGCACTATAACTCTATGCTTGGAAAGCTTTCAAACGCTCGAAGTAAAACATAATACATAAATAATATATATATATATATATATATATATATATATATATATATGTAAAATAATTATTTATTTAATTTTTCTAAATTTTTGTTATAGTCGGTAACTGGGGAAAAAGATGAATTCTTCTTGCTAGAACTCGGATGTGCTGCATTTTACGTCTGTTATATCCTAGTTCAACTTTATCTTTATTGTTACGTAGGAGAAAGACTTCTTTCAGAGGTAAATTTAGTTTTATTCTTATAATCGGCATTACTGATATAATATTTCATATCAAATTTATTTCAAAATAAAAATAAAATAATATATATTGTATATGAGTCGCTTATTGTGAAAGTGGCCTAACTTCATTTATGTTTGAATCGAGATATTAAAAAACTTTTTATCATTCTGTTGATCGGTAAATGTTCTTGTTACAATATCTTCATGATTTTAAATATATTTGTAACAAATTGCTTCAGAATGAAAAAATCATGTAAAAATGTAACTATTACGGTAGCTAACTCGATTGTTTTGGAAAATGGTGTTAAGCCACTTTCAAAATAAGTGGCTCATATATCTAATTTGTAAGTTATAAAAATTACATTAAGTGATGTTAAAAACGATTAAGTTTGTAAATCATTTTCAAATGTTTCATTTTAGAGTACAGGAATGGCGTCGGCAGCCTACGAATGCGAATGGTACAACTTATCACCGAACGAAGCAAAATGTCTCATACTGATCATGCGTCGTGCAAGATCGCCCTTGCGCATTACAGCTGGAAAGTTCTGTTCCTTCAATCATGAACTGTTCAGCGAAGTAAGGAAAGAAACAAAAAAAAAACATGTCGTCGACATTACCGATCTTTTTACCTATTTCGATTCGATTCTAAATTCCTACATCAATTTTAAGTGTATCATTTTAATAAATTAATCGAATTGGTAATCAAATAAAAAAGACATTTCAAATAAATTCTAAAATTCTATAATGTATAATTTTAATAAATTTTAAAAAATCGGTAATATCTCGACGCTAAAAAAAAAATAATTTCAAAACTTATGCTTCAGGTCGTTAGAACATCAATGGGCTATTTATCCGTTCTCTATGCAGTTAAAAGCGAAGATTGAAATTAAATTGACAATAATCATTATGACAAACGAGTAATAAAAATTATTATATATAATTATTATATACAGTGTAATTTATATTTTTCAAATAATAACCTAGAGACAAACGAAATCTATATCAGTAATTGTGAATTTATGAAAATATTATTAAACATATCAATCCCTGAAACGTGTCATTTTATCTTCCCAATCCTATTTCATACTTAAAAAATAAGAACAATAAAAAAGTCGCATATTATTTAAACTAAACCATTTACAAATATAACTGTGTATTTATGAAAATATAAAATCTTTTGTTAATTCATTATATTTATCATAAAATATAAAAAGATTTAAAAAAATTCAATATAATCAGACTATAAAAATATCAGCAAATTAATTTACATTTACTATTAGAATATCAAGGTTGACGAATAAAAACGAACATACATGATATCTATAAATCATATAATAAAAAATTCGATCGAAGTTCCACGTCAGAAAAAGATAATGCGCTAGTTGCTTCTAAAAGATCAGGAAAAAGGTGGAGCAAAAGGGAGAGGGGAGGAAGAGGAAGGAGGAGTGGGGGTTTAAGAGAGTGAACAGGTAACCCGTAAATATTAAAATCTTCGCGAAAGCTCAAGTTGTAAGGGAGTTCATCGAATATGCAAGAAAAAGTTGAAGATAACATTTTACTACCTACTAATACCCCCACCCCAACCCCCCTTCTTCCTATTCTTATTTCTTGGACAATTTTATTCCTTAGACTACATTTTTCTCCGTACCTTGGATACATCATTTAACAGTTTGGACTGTACGATCAATCGTTATAATGTTATGAACGCGTAATGTGCACGCAATAGTACTCGAATAAATGCATGATTAATGAAGAAGAATCTACTAAGGTATCAATTACCGAACAATCCGTCGAGCTATAAGATCATCGAATATTCTAATGACGTAGTTAAAGCATCTTTCTACGACAGGATTCGAAAATGCGCGCGCAAATAAGAATCATCCCTACTTGTTTCGTAGGATTTTTCTTCTTCTTCCTTCTCCACCCTCTCCTATTCTTTCATATTACAATCGTCGTTTCTTCGCTAACAGAATTTTAATTCGAGAAAGAAAAAAAAAAGAGAGATAAAGGAAAACTTGTCTGCTTGATCTATTTAATAATTTACAAATGTGAGAATCTAACACGCCACGAAGTTTACTTTCGCGTTTGCGCAGACGAAGCTTTCTTTTTTTCTATTTTCCTTTTACTATGCTTTTCTTTTTTTTCTCTCCTTTTTTTTTTCTTGCCATTTCCTTCCTTTCTGCCTTCTATTTTTTTTCTCGAAGGATACTTCTTGTGCTTTGAGTATATCATTCTTTTCTCTCTCAAGTATTCAAGAGAATTTTTTTTTTACAGACACGATCGTCGGGATTCTGGTGCTTTTAATTTTTTTCTTCATTTTTATCGCATTAAATAAAAATACTTTTTGTTCGTATTCTAATATCGTATCCTATGATCCGAACAAAAGTTGATCTGACAGATTGGTATTCGTACAAAAGGTAAAAAGAAAAAGTATAAGAAAAGTTCTCATTTAATCGTCAAGTGACAAACGAACGCTTTCTTTCATCCATACTACGGCATATAAAAGTTTTCACTCATCAAGCTTTCACCATTTATTTCCGTCAACGTTCGAAGAAGAAAGTTACTTCTAAGTGTACAAAACTACTGTTATTCATTTATGAACGAAACGCGAGCACGAGACACAACAAATAAGCATTATTAACGACAAATTACCTGCTCTTCTAACATACTCACAATGGAGAAAACAATGGTACGTTTCATGCTGATTATCATCCCTTTTTCCATCTTTCTCACTTTAAATGCTTAGATACACGCAAATAAAATGCACGACTTCACGCTTTAACGATAAACCATAAGCACGACTCTCTCTCTCTTTTTGTATATAAAAATGCTGTTTTCTATTGTCACCAATGTCATTTTACTTTTAACTATACTACGCGATACAACTTAACTTGTCTACTTTACTAACTATAAAAAAAAATTCTTATAACAAGTAATATCTCTTATAACATGTTCTTCATCGTTTCAACCGTTTTATTTGTCTAATTAATTATTCTCAATTTATATTTATATATTTCTGATAATATTGTATACACGTGTTTTTTCATTGATAATAAAAGCTTCATAAAATATTGGAAATATGTTCATCGATAGGAAAACGTTTGGAATAATTCTTCTATTAGTTTATGCTGTAGTAGCACGAAATACTGATGGTCAAGATTTTCGTAAGGAAATTAATAACAAAAAGGGTGGATCTATGTTAGCCGAAATTGCTAAGGAATTTATGCAACGATCTACTACTACCAGTCAAGTGAGTAAACTTATTATATTCATTTTATTTTTATGGAAATCTATTGTAGAAGGAAATGGGGTTACTGAACTAAATGAAAAAAAACTAATCAGTATAAACGAAAATAAATTAAATAAGAACAATTTAAATGTGTAAACAAAATTATAAATATTAACATTTTTGATAAAATTTAAGGGAAACAATTACTCTACATGAAAAAAAAAACAAATTTAATCAAGAATTTAAATTAATTTGCATAAATAAATATAATTCTAACCGATATATATGCACAATACCTAATACGCACACATCCACCAGGTTTTATTGCAAAAAAAAAATAACTATCATACTGTAAATCCAATATTCATTCGAAAAATTAAAAAAAAAAAACAAATTATTTGAGTCTTTATTAAAAAAAAAAAGAATATTAATTTACCGATATTTAAAAAAATGTATTTATTTATTTGATTTTCTATAAAGGTACTGAATTTAAATTTATCTAATCTTCTGCTACTCCTCGTATTAAAAGCTGTAGTTTTTGGTGCTGGATATATTGGAAATCATGGTTACAAGGGACGAGATTTGAATGAAGGTTCGTATATGTATTATATTAATTAAATATATAAATTTTAACTATACGTAATATTAATTATTATATAAAACTCTAACTATATATTTTATTATATATCATAGAAAATGTAATATCCGAAGGAGAAGTTGCTTTGGCATTGGGTTATCTGATTGGTGATACGTGTCTGTATAGAGCAGCTTGCGAAGAACCACATATTGCAAAAGAATATTTGGGTGCTGCTGAAATGCTTTTAAATACAATGAAACTAATGCCACAGTACGTATTAAATTATTAATATAAAAATATAATATATAATATCAAATAATGATTTATGTGTGTATCTATGTTATACAGGACAGTATCCGTCGAACGTAAATACGAAAAAACTATAAATGAACTACGAAAAGCTATCGAATACGGAACTACAAGTCAATGTCCACCGGAATATAATTGTAAAAAAGAAAATATCAAAGCTTTTTTAACATCCGAGAAAAAAATAAAAACGTAAGATTTATGTACGATTTTTTAAAAATTAAAAAAAAAAAACGTATGTTTAATATAAAATATTTTAAACGTTAGCAAAAATAAATTGCAATTATATAGATAACATTTTATATAATGAATATTTATATATTGTATATTATTTTATTAAAAATCAAAATGCACGGACACATACATACACGTGAGTTTATTTCTATAATATCTGTGAGTTAACACTTCTAGCACTTTTATTTTTTAAATGATTTCTTTTAGTTATTTATTGTACAAATTTTATATTTTTTGTTTCTAATAAAAATGAAGCCTATTTAAACAGCCATCAGACTTGATATTATTTGCAACAAAATATAATATACATTATACCGAAAATAATATCGTGTTCTCAGGTCTCATCACGTGGAGGTTACCGCTTTTGAAGATTAAAAACTATAAATAATTCTAACTATTTAAATAACGACGACTCTACTGTTACTTTTATTTATAAATGAAAGTAATTTAATTACTTTGAAAGAAAAGTAACTTCGCGTGAATTCAGATATATAACTAGCATCAAACACGTGAGTAATCAAAATGAATTTAAATAAATAATGTGTTAAACGTAATACATTTTCTTGCAATATTTTTATTTTAATTATTAAAAAGTATATTGAATTGTATCAAATATTTCTAAAACAAAATCGCGATTGTGCAAAAAATGCTGTTTATAAAACTTTAAACTAAGTATCAAATTCATCAAAGATTTTATGGATTTGATTGAATTCATTCCATGATTCTATCATATACCACTACTATGATGCAAAAACTTCAACTTGAACCTAATGGGAGTACATATCAAATGCTAGTGATCAACTGTTTAAACTAATTTTTCAAATTAAAAAAATATATAGAAAAAAAACGCGTATTACTCATACACGATTAAAGTGAAACTTCTTAAGATTTTTACAATGACCGGTACCCCGACCTGGCAATATATGAAGAGTAGTGTCCACATTTTTTCTTTTTTAGATGAAATAAATATAGAAATATTATTTATTTATTAAAGAAAAAAATACAAAAGCCTAAAGTAGAAAGCATGCTCCAGGGTATTTCCGAGTAACACCTTCCTATTTCAATCACGTTTTTCTAAACAAAAATTCTAACAATAAAAAATTACTTACCAATGCTGCAATCGGCTGCCAAGGTTTGTGATTATTGCAAAAATACTGGTACATATTAGCAGCTGAATCGTTGAATCGTTGAATTGTTGAATCGTTGAATCGTGGAATTGATGAATCGTTGAATCGATGATTAATCTGCAAATAAAAATATAAAATAAAATTATTAATGTTTCATATAATTCAAAAAATTGTTTATGAATAAAAACCATAAATGAAAACGATCATGATTTAAAAAATGAATGAAAATTAATAATTAACATTACGAAATAATACTAACCGTAATTTATCCAGACGAAACTATATTCGTCAAAAAAAATAAGAATGTTAATTTATACTTTCTATCATGACAATATTTTAATCTGATCACGCACCGAGAAAATTGTTTTTTTAAGAAATTCTTGCGTTGATTTTAAACACGACCGACATAGATTTTTCTTCGACGAAAAATAACTCTACACGATTCGCTACTTTGTTTATCAATTATTTTTAAAACAATCTATGCGATTGCGTACAAAAAATACAACTTTTTCGAAATGAACACTGACTCTAAGATTGCATTGCACGCAATCGCAATTGAAGCTCTGAAAATCAAAATTTAATTAAAACAAGTCTCACAACATACTTCTGTTTATTTATTATATTATAAACAAAAAATATACTAATTATTTTAATATTTAATTATTTAAAATGTTTTTCTAAAACTATAAAAAAATGAGATTATGGTAAAAAACTTTATGAAATCATAGAAAAATATAAGATCTTGTAATTTTAGTTATAAATCTTTTTACCTAATTTCAAAACGTTCACGGTATCGATAATGACTGCATACATATGAAAATCAAATGAGAATTAATTAGATATCAAATTATATAATAAAATCTTATTTAATTAAGCAGGAATAAATTCTTACACGAAGAGCGAAAACGATACGTCTCATTTCTACGTTGTTCAAAATGAAAATAGTAGATTTCGTATATACGAGTCACCTCTCCCTTCCTAATAACCTTCAACCGATCATGCGGGTATGTTTTTCTATGTGTAGTTGACAAAGACTAGAATTCACAAAACGATATAAGCATAACCGATGCTTGTCTCATTTGACTTTGACCTTCCCTTTCATCTCTGTTCTCTCTCTCTCTCTCTCTCTCTCTCTCTCTCTCTCTCTCTCTCTACATATAATACATTCAATCGTATGGATTATCACTATACGTAAAAATAAAAAGTAACGTGTGTTATGAAATAATCTCCTACAAATAAAAAAAAACAGAATAAATGCGCTGAAAGCTGTTTTTTTTTACTGATGCAATGTTTTACATTTCTAAACATAAATTTTTATTTATATTCTTCATTATTTATAAATGGTTAATAAAAATATATACTTTTCATATAAGAATAACCTATATACATATATAGGTTAATTTCGAAAAATTCGTAGGGTATTTCCGAAAAATCCGTAGGCCCGTTATAACGAGACATGATAAAGTGCTCGTGTACTTTGCGAAAATTCAATTTCGATTTTATCGAAAACAAAGTCTCAAACGAAAAATTTGGAATCTATATTTTCGATTTATTTTTTCATGTAGAATCACCCCCTTTTCGCTTGTACCATCAGTTACAGATTGCCCTGTATATCAAAATTTTATTCATTGGTGAAAAGTTGGAGAACATTAACATGAGATATACCGATTGTATTTTCTCGAATATTTTTTAGTCATGACAATGTCATAACTGGATAACACTTACATGTAGAAATGAGACATCTGGTAATTAATATACAATAAAACAATGCACGTCCAAAAAAAATATGCTAATTTACCTTCAATTACCAGATCAAAATAACTTCCTTTCAATTTGTTGTTAGTACCTCTCGTTACCACTGTTGTACCGATACATGACGCCACCAGTTATATACCACTATAGGATCCCTATATACCACCCTAAAAATTAATCATATTTTAATCTATTATTGAAAAATATTAAAACATTAAAAATATGATGTTAAAGTACAAAATTAATCAGAATGTATATAGATTTTCGTTTAAAATTATAAAAATTAATAAACAAGGTTTCCTATTATTTAACATAAAATCGAAATAAAAGGTTTTAAATAAGAATGGAAATCACTCAAAACGAGATACCATTGTATTCAATCATGAATATCTTTTAAATCCAACAATATCTAGATTTGATAACGCAGACTCATAAAAATCGTGTTGTTAGCTATCGATTGATATATAATTTGGAAATTTTAATTAGAAAAAATTGATTAATTACCTGATTTTAATGAGGACGACACTGATCAGTGTTTCACTAACAAAAGTTGGTATGCAACTTATGATTTGCGCGGGTTGCCGATTGTCTTAAAATGCATTTATGAAATCCTTATTTTCATTGGCTCATATTTTTGCCGCGAATATATACTCAGGATTTAAAATATTATGTTCGGAAATCATAATTTTTGTTAATAATATAATCAAATATTATATAATTTATTTATATATTATAATTATTAATATCTAACATATATATTAATATATTTAACGTAATTTTAAGAACATAATGAAAATAATTTTATTTTAGTTTTAAAATTTACTTATCTTCCTTTCTTATTCTTACGTGCTCGGATTAGAAGTTGCAGAAATGAACAACAGAGGTCAGGTAGATATGTCATACTACTGTACCTAGTGGCGCTGACAATCCGTTTTGATATTTCGCCTATTCACGATTTTTACGACTAGTAAACAATTGTTTATTACTTTCAAAGCAAGTAATATTACTTTAAAAAATTCAGTGAGACATGAGTTCCATCGGTACTGGGGTAAATATATATTCACCATTATTTCTATAATATTATAATATTCTGTTGATTATTTTAAAGAAAAGTGAGTAATATAACCTCTAAACATTTCAGTATGATTTGTCTGCATCACAATTTTCACCTGATGGACGTGTTTTTCAAGTAGAATATGCTCAAAAAGCTGTTGAAAATGGAGGGTAATTTCTACTTTAATAATTTATAAAAAAATCAATTTGTGCATAGTACTATAAAAACTTAGATTATTTATTTGTCATTTATTTATCATTTTCAGCACTGTCATTGGTTTAAAAGGGAAGGATGGTGTTGTCTTTGCGATTGAAAAGCTTATTACTTCTAAGCTCTATGAGCCAGGTGCTAATAAACGAATATTTAACATAGATCAGCACGTTGGCATGGCAGTTTCTGGCCTTATTTCTGATGCAAGACAGATAGCAGAAACTGCAAGATCGGAGGCGGCTAGTTATCGTTCTCAATACGGTATAGGCATTCCTCTGAAGTACTTAAATGAAAGAGTTTCTATGTATATGCATGCTTATACATTATATTCTGCTGTGAGGCCTTATGGTTGCTCTGTAATTCTTGGAGCTTACGAAGCAGATGGTCCTGCAATGTATATGATTGATCCTTCTGGTGTATCATACGGTTATTATGGTTGCGCAGTAGGTGAGTAATGATATTTAAACTATTACAAATGAAATTGAATGCAAATAGTATTAATAAATTAATTTCTTTTTTATGTAATTTTGAAATCAGGCAAAGCGAAACAGTCTGCGAAGACAGAAATTGAGAAATTAAAGTTATCTGATATGACTTGTAAAGATTTAGTGAAAGAAGCAGCACGTATTATTTATTTAGTACACGATGAATTAAAAGATAAACAATTTGAATTAGAAATGAGTTGGGTAGGTGCACATACCAATGGAAAGCATGAACGTGTACCAGCGGATATAAAAGCAGAAGCAGAGGCTAAAGCGCGACAGGCAATGGTAGAAGATTCGGATAGCGATACTGAAGATATGTAAATTGAAAAAGAAATAATAATAATATCACTCTATACATACTGTGTATCGTAAGTCATAATTTAAATCTTTAAGTAAAAGTTTGATAAAAAGAATCGCCATTGTTAATGAGAGAGTTGAATAAAAATACAGCCCGGTTTTTAAATAACACATATGACGTTTTTTACACAGTTTCGTTAAAACCTTTATATTAAAAAAAAAAAAAAAAAAAAAAACAGGAAAAAACTTGTTACCCGTAACCTTAATAGGTCATACCAATTATTATCAACTGCGCAGACGTTTTATCGAACGCCCTTGACAATAATCCAACATTAACGACTATGATCTCTTTGAAGGGATTATCACAGGATTTAAAATTTTTTTTCTCAGCCAATGACGACTCGTGCATGAAAGAAATATTAATAATTACTAAATCGATTAATTTTATTTCATCAAATATTGAGTTTTTCAAGTTCACATCTTAAATTTTAATAAGCTTTGATATTTTTCACTTATAATTTATGGAAAACAGTAATCTATTATAAAATCATTTTGAGATAAAAAAGTGGACATTTAATTTTAAGAGAATAATAGCAAGAACATTATCTTCTATTATATGTAAAGGGAAAAGAAAAAGCGTATATCTTGAAATTACTCTAGTCGATTAATTTAAATGCTTCTACTTATTGTTAATACAATTGATGGCTTGTTTATACGTGTACGTGAAAGATACAAACAATAATAGTCCAGAAGAGTGTAGTGGTGTGCTTCATTTCGCGCATGCTGCTTCCATTCTGAATCCAGGGTGAGTGAGTAGGAGAGAGAGAGAAAACGAATGGCACAAGTGGTGGGAGGAAAGAGGGTAGCGAACATATAAGGATAGGGTGACTTCGAAATATCCTCACTACTTTGATTAAACGCTGGCAAGTTTTCCCGCGAACTTCTCTCGGGGAAGAAAAAAAAATTTAACTAAATAGTGACACACACGTGACTTTAACGTGGCTATTGTTTTTCTTTTGTGTTATCCTACAAGAGTGTATTTATTTTAAACAAATTATAAATCACGTTAAGTTAGCATGAGCATGTCTCCTTATCTTCGAGAAACAAATCATATGAATGACACTGTCAATGAAGAAATAAGTGCAGGCATTTACGTGGGTGCATCTATTGCACTCGGTATCATTGGCTTCTTTGGTTTCACTCTAAACTTAATTGTCGCGATAATCATCGTTAAGGATGCTCAATCACTCTGGACTCCCGTCAACGTTATTCTTTTTAATTTGGTTGTAAGTATTTCACCCATGTTTTTCTTTTTTATTTAACATATAAGACCAGATATATAAGAAAGAAAAATTATATATATATATAAAGTATCAACCATGCGTAAGATCGAATTACATCGATAAACGTTTAAATGTTGTTGTTTTTTTAATATAAAGATCGTATATTATATTTATATTTAACACAACTGGAAAAATAAATATTATTAACAATCGATGATATTTCTATAAATTTTCTTTCATATTCGCAATAAATAAAATGTTCAATTTTTATTAATAATATCGATGGTGTTAAATTATACTCTCTCTATTACGTCGATCTCAACTAAATCATCCAATTCAGTACCACAAGGTACTCAGTTGAGAATTAAGAGTAACGTATTTTTTTTTCTCGAGGGGATAAAGGTTTTCAATAAGGGATATAAACTGCCGGTCGATGTTGTCCTTGCTTCCTTGCAAGCTCCTTTTTATAAAAAAAAAAAAAGGAATGAAAATAATCGAGATGTCAATTGCAGTCTTGCTTTTGTTCAATTTTTAACATTGTATCAATACCAATTGAATTTGTTATCATTTTACATATAAAAATAAAAGACAAATTATACGTTTTCTAAAAAAGAAAGGTGAACGGAAATATAAAATAATAAATAAATAATATTTATTTCAAAGGTTGGAGATTTTTTAGTAGCCGCCTTGGGGAATCCTCTGGCAATGACTTCTGCAATAACAAGTGGATGGTATTGGGGCTATGACATGTGTCTTTGGTAACAAAAATAAACTTTATTTATTATACACATATATAAACGTAACAATGAATAGAATTAAACGGTATTGTTTCGAAAGGTACAAAAATAATAAATATTGCTATGGATTACTACACACAATAGGAGAGATTAGCTTCGTTTAATTAATTCCAGATCATTAATGCTCGTTTATTCAGTGTGACACAATAAAATGGGGTTTGAAATACTTCAAGTCACCACATTATATATTATAATAACCATTTAGCGTTTAATTGAACTATTTTAGGCAGTTCATTAGGGAATACTTAAGTAATTTTTATTTTCATACTTGTTAATTTTGTTTAATTACTATGTATAATTCATCATTAATAATGTGATGTCGAATAACAATAATGCGATTGAATATCGACAGCAATGAACGAACAGTAGTATATATGTACAACTAGTTATCGAAACGATAATTACAGAAATGATTTGTACTCTAGAATATATAATATACATTTCTATTGAGTTAGTTATCAAACAATTTCATTTTAAATTTGATATATTTCATGACATATTTACGTATGATCGTTCGAATAAAAATAACTTGATTTCCCCTATGAATTTTTCTCTTTCAAATAAATGTTACTCGTATAAATATTTATTTATTTAACTGTATATTTTAAAATCAAAATAACATTTCAATTAAAAATTAAAATTCCCATGTATCCCGAAAGGGAAGCATTATTTTGAATAAATTAAAAATTAAAATGAATAAAATGTATAACGTTGATAAGCGTGCAATTAAAAAACAATTATATTATTTGATTTAACAACATTTAAACATAAAACGTAGATTTCTATTTATCATTTTGTTACATTCACAATGGTTCGTCACGTTTTGGATGGACCATATTTTTTATGGATAATGAAGTTTCACGAAGAAGTGAAACTGCATCGTGTCGAATGGTCGAACGAACCGATGTCGCAAACTTTTTCGAAGGACGGCCGCGTCTTGTGAATTTTAAAAAACGATCCTTGCAAATTTAATAAGTCTTCACTATTGGCGGTCACGTTTGAACCGTGTACTGAAATGTCAATTCTCTCTCTTATCTTTTTATTATGTTTTTTTTTTTTTAATTTCATTTAATTTCTTTTATATAATATATATGTTACGAAATCGAAACAAATAAAAAAACAAAAACTAAATACATTTATCTTTTATACGTGTGTTTGTTCGTAACTGGTACATCGTCGAGCTTTCACGTGTTTATATCTAATTACAAAAGTACCTAAAACACATTTATATTTGTATCTTTCTATAATAAAACTTCTTAGGCGACGGTTATAATAAAATTTTATGAAAGGACATAAAAAAAAAGAGAGAGAAAGAGAAAGTAAGATAATATACACAGACGATCGAGAGTTGAACGAAATTATGGAAGAATTTAATGTTAATTTAGTGTGTCTGTATGTGTGTATACGTATATAAAATCTATCCATCGATAATTATTTGTTTAAAAATTATACATCTATATATTTGGAATATTAAACAATTTTAATCTGATATTTAATTAAATGAAAATTTGTTAATTATCGAAATCATCACTGGTCAGTAACGTTAAAACAAATTTAAATAATTCAAAATATCAGTAGAATATATTAGAATGTCTAACACACCTTAAATGATCGTTAAATAATCAAAAAAAGTGTATATTATAATCTAAAAATATGAATTTATCTTTCGATGTACCGTTCTCTTCGAAATCTTCCGTTAGACTGGCTCCGTTATCCTTCATGAAAGTTGTTTTATTCAATATTGTTTACATGACTTTCCATAAAAGGAAATTCTATTTATTTCGAGTATTAATTGTATTATACATATGCAACATTCGGAAAGTCATATAAAACAACATTGAATAAAAGAACTTTAATAGAAAACAAAAAACCAGTCTAACAGTGGATTTTGAAGAGAACGGTGCACCGAACATATATTCCAAACTTTTAAACAACAATATGCAGTTCTTTCGATAATTTAACAAATTAAATAATTATATACTGTAATACACATACTGTAATACAATACTGTAATAATTGTATACTGCAATACTTATATTTAAAATTTTTTAAACACATATGTGCCCATAATTATGAAGGTGGTCTAAGTCATATTTCTCTTGTTTCGAGATATTTAAAGATTTATACTTGAACACTATATGAATTCTATACAATATTGAAATAACAAACATTATCTAACGATTCATTTTTGATAATATCGTGAAAATTACATTGAATTTATTTAGTTTATAATAATGTAGTGCGTAATAACTGATAAACTCATTTTTTATTAATTTTGACTTTGACCACTTTCATAATTACGGGTACATATGCATTGGTTTTTTTAAAATTATAATATAAATATATTATATTATATATTTATTATATTATATTTATATTGTATTATATTAATAAATTATATATAATATAAATATAATATATATATAAATCAATTGATTATTTTCTACGTGATAATACAAGTTTTATTTCACATTCTTTTTTCTATGAAACTCTTCTTTTCCATTAGTTTTTATTTTCTGATGAATTACTAATTATATTTTAATATTAAAGGTATGCCTGGTTCATGTCTACATTGGGATTCGCTAGTATTGGTAACTTAACCGTGATGGCTGTTGAAAGATGGTTACTAATTACCCGACCGATGAAAGCATTGTCGATTAGGTAAATAATATAAATAAATAATTATAAAAACATTGCTTCAACGTAGAATTAAAATTGAATATTTCTCATTTGTTCCATACGAAAATGAATGAAAAATTTTCTACACGTCTACTGAAATCAATTTATATTCATTTTAACGATTTTTTTATATTCACGAAGAAAAAAGAGAGAAATTACTATGAAAAAGAATACTTTGTAAGTTATTCGAATAATAGGAATATTTTTGAGTAATTAAATATCCTTAGAACGAAAGGAAAAACTCTTCTTCAAACCAGGATCAAAAACTCCTATTTAAAATTCTTTTATATTAAATGAAAGAGACAATGAAAAAGATTAATTCTTTGATACACTCTCGTTGGTGTGATCAACGTCAATTGGTGTGATAAAATCATTCTCGTTGAAAGATTTTCATATCTTGTAATTAATAACAGAATCCAACAACATTAATTAAATCATTTATAATAAAAGAATGATTCCTTATCTTTCTTTTTATTTTTTATAATTTTAATTAAATAATAATTAATATAAATCATGTGCACACTGGCATACACAATAATGGAATATTTAATCGTAACGATTATTGTGCACTATCTCGATATTTTTAATTTATAAACATGACTTTTAATAATCAAATCAAATAATTCAATATGTAATATTAATCGAATAATTTTTTAAAACATGTATATACTTCGTGGTTCCACATTTTAACCAAGTTCAGAAAGTCAAAGAAAGAAAGAAAGTTTTAATTGGCCACGAATCCAGCTAAACTTTAATTCAATTTACGAGTAGCAGCTTTGAACGAAAAAAAAAAAAAAAAAAAAAAGAAGAAAAAAAATCAGTCAAACGTGGGTAGAGAGAATTTTGAAAAAAAAAAAAAAATAGAAAAGAACAAATATTATCCAGTAACGTTGTTGTACCATGTGCGATTTATACCTTTCATATCAATCAATACGTAATAAAATAACCCCCTCCCCCCCCCCCCAAAAAAAAAAAAACGAAATGATAGAAAAAGAAAAATGGACTGCGTGACAACGTTTTCTCTCGTTTGTTATACCTTTTTTATATGATATTATTTGATTTCGTTTTCTCTTTATCTATCTCGTTTTAAAACAAAGAATAACGTCAGTCAATTAACAACAAGTTAAAAAGAAACATTGCAGTGAGATACTTCGTTTTACTTCTCTTATGAAAAGAAAACGTAATAGAGTAAATAAAAGCGAATTATCTACAAACAGAACTAATTCTTTTTTTTTTTCTTTTCCATTCGAGACTCTTTCCTACGAAGTTATTTGATGCCCTTTTACGTCCTAACGAGTTTTGTATTTGGAGACTAGACTAATAAGAATTTCGACCTCCTCACTACGAAATAATCTTAACACCCTTCTGTGGTAAGGGAGTAAGAATGCTACGTGACTTGAAAGATAAATGAATAGTCGTTAATAAAAAAAAAAACAATACAACCAAAATTTAACGAAACAAAAATGATATATAAATGATGTATAAAAATAAAAATAAAGTAAAAAATCCTAACGATAACATGATATTTTATCAAGAAAATGTTAGAGATAAAAAATGCATTAACGAAATCTCTCTTTCTCTTTTTCTTTCTCATTTTAAAAGCACTTTACATAGGAACGATGAATAATAAAACAATCGATTCATTGAAAATTCATCGTTTAACACAGGCACGCCGTTTTCCTCGCTTTTGCGGTGTGGATATATGCTTTATCCTTGTCTCTACCACCCCTTTTCGGTTGGGGAAGTTACGGTCCAGAAGCTGGTAACGTATCCTGCAGTGTGTCATGGGAAGTTCACGATTCTGCTACGAACAGCGACAGCTATATAGGATTTCTATTTACTCTAGGACTTGTTTTACCAGTTGTTATTATAGTAACAAGTTATTTCGCAATATTAACAACCACGATAAAAGTTGAAAGAAAAGCCGGTAGGAAGTTAGAAAATAATATTACAAAAATATGATTTATTCATCTTCTTGTCTATTTATTTATTCATTTGATATTTACAGGTGCCAGAGGAAGACGAGAAGCTAAAGTTACGAGAATGGTAGCACTGATGATAAGCGCATTTCTCATCGCATGGTCACCTTATGCTGCACTTGCATTAGCGGCACAATACTTCAACGTAAGTTCAATGAATAAGCAAATCGATGAAAGAAATGATAAAAAAAAAAAAAAAAATAAGAAAAAATATAGATATGAATGTTGTTAAGGTAGAAAGATTTGTGTGTCTCAGGCGAAGCCGTCACCCTCCGTGGCTGTATTACCAGCTCTCCTAGCAAAGTCTTCCATTTGTTACAATCCTATCATTTACGCTGGATTAAATACTCAATTTCCACGATCTTTGAAAAAGATACTTGGTATTCGTGATATTGGTGTTGGCACGAATGGCAGTCAACAGACTGCTTTGACCACGTTCGTCAACAAACAAGAACAGAAGCACTGAAAACGGCTAATCGGAATCCTGGATAATTTTGGATTTCGAATACATATCACTCGTGAATATTGTAACTCGAATAAGATTAATATTATTTTTTCTAAATTTAGTACATATGTTTATATTATATATCTACAAATATATCTTTATATTAATTACGTATATATACATATTTGGATTAACGTTTTTATCATTTTCGTTTTATCGATATGTTCTTTATTTATTTCTCACATTATTGTAATTTGTAATATATTTTTTAGCAACAGTTAGAATACAATTTATATGTCTGTCTTTTATGACAGACCAATTAATGAGTTTTATAATGAAATATTTGTTTCAATTAATTTTGCTTATTTCTCCGTGTATATATATATATATATATTTATAATTATAAATATTATTAAAAAGAAATAATATATATGAATGAACGTTATTCGTAATGAGCATATAGAAAACAGCAATATTAATTGTTTCTCGCTCCTTGTGTTTTTCAAGAGACGTACGCATTCGACACGATTCTTTCTAAATGTATAGCTAATGTATATGATAAACACGTAAAAAGGATCAACCGCTAAGACTCGTTTATCCATAGGCACTATAGAGAGAAACGTGAGATGTTTTCATAATACGAAAGGTTCCAAAAACATCGTCGAGTGCTTTTGCTTTGCCAAATGACTATTTAAAAAATATAAGCTAAATAATTTCAAACATTGCAGTAAAAAAGTTCACAGAGACGTAAATTTTTTAGATTAAATTTTATTTGCAAAAAAAAAATCACATATATTTCTCCTTAAAATTGGATTTATATAAAATAATTTTATATAACAATTTGAGAATAAATTTATTTTGAATATTACGTAATTAATCCTTTGAGTGCTCTGAATGCATATATGCGTTTGGTAAAAATAAAAAATTATAATTATATTCAAAAATAATTATTAAATATAATTTATTATTAAAATCTGATTAATAATAAATTATTCTATTCCTACAAAACATTTTAGATAAAAGTATTCAGCACTCAAAGGGTTAATATTATTGTCTAGAAAATGAAAGATTTAATTATATTTAAAACAAAACAAAAAGAAAAAGAAAATTTCTATTTCTAAAATATATTAGATTTTTCATTTTTTGATAATGGCGTGGATTGATATTTTAAGGATAAATAAAAAATATTCAAAGAGAGAAAATCCTTCGACCATTGTTAACCGAAGATTTCGTATTTTTCACCTAGTACTTAGAAAATGAATCTCAAGCAACAACAAGAACACCATTGTACAATATTTTTACCATCCGCTATTTGAAATAAAAGAATTGCGCAGTAGAAAGAAAAAGAGAGATAAAGAGAATCACGAAATCAATTTCACCGTCGTGCCATTTTCATTCCCATTGCGATAATTCCCTGCTATTTCCCCCCCACCGTTTTCATACGTCGTAAACAGCAAGTGCAAGCGAATCAGCAAACAAAGTTGTACGAAATGAACAATCACAAGTCGAAACACGTGCGATTATATCACACACCATAGTAGAAAATGGAGTGAAATCATAAGAAAAATGTTTACGACCGGCAACGTCGTTACCACTTTCCTTCTTACATCCCCTAAAATCTGAAAAGGATATTTCAAGCAAAAGAAATCTACCCTTACTAATAACTTACGCAAGATTTCTTTTCGGGAAAAAAAAAAAAAGAAAATTTTTTCAAGTAAAGAAGAAGAAAGAAAAAGTAGTAAAAGAAGAAGTTGAGGGTCGAAAGTAAAAGAAAAAAATTTATTTCTTTTTTTTTTCTTTTTCTTCGTCCCATTCTTTCCCCACCTCGCATCCCCTATACATACGCACGCATATCGACGTCCTGTCCAAGTTTCGCTATACAATTGGCACAATCACTTTTAGTCGTGATCGTAATATTTTATTCGTACCTACCGACTAGCTAAAGTAACGTAAGCAACATGAAATTCTTTTCTTTTTTTGTTTTGTTTTCGTTTATCAAATGACACGATTTGCTAAATAGAAAAAAAAAAAAGGAACTCAATAAAAATTTGACGAGTATCGTAACTACAAGAATCTCTTATTACAAATGCAAAGTGAATGAGAAGAAATAGAAGAATATATTATGATGGCTTCGAGGGTATTCCACTTTCTCATGACACGTCAAAACTTCAAATATTCAAGTGACGATGAGTGAACCTAAAAAAACCGGTATCATCCAAATACTAATTTGCATTCGTATATTTTATATTCTTTAGTGAAAGTAAAATTCGTTTCTTTTTTATTAAGAAGTTATATCTACTGATGACATAATTAAACTGATTATTATTTATATTTTACAATTAATTTTTTTATTAATTTTTTTTAATTATTAATTATTATTTAATTTAATTATAAATATTATATGTTTTATATTATATTATATATTTATTATATAATTATAATTATATTAATTATTAATTTTTAATTAAATTTTACAATTATATATTACAATTAAAATGATATAATATGATGATTCGTATTTTTTTTTTTAAACTTATTTTATATTATATATCATACAATATTCAATCGTGGTATGTTTTTTATTATGAAAAGAAAAGTTTAAATTTTCAATGTTACGCTTTCCCTCTTTCCATGAATTTTTCCGTCAATATTTTTTTTTGCAATGAGCACCGTAGTTTAAATATTGATTCAAATGTTTAAATATTAATCCTACAATATCTAGGTAATAATTAATTTTGCAATGATACTATCTGAATAATAATAATAATAATAATAAAGATCTTAAAGTATAAAATCAAAATTCATAAACCATCGAATTATAATTACGCATTAAATTAAAAAACACTTTCACTTTCTTCGAGATAAATAAGAAACTTGCATAAATCGGAATACATGATTTTGTAATAGATGAATTTTACTGAGAGGTAAAGTGCATTAACCTTATACCACATGGAAATCAATCACGTGGTTAAACTTCACGGCGTAGTAAAAGAGCAGAAAAAGCCATTTAATCGAATACGAGATTAGTTTTTCGCGCATAACCATGACATTTGAAAACTAAAGAGTACATATAGAAAACCGGTTAGATAGAGTTGATCATACGAGATCCTTTACACATATATATATATATATATATATATATATATATATATATATATAAAGAACTTCTTCTTGCATAATTTTATTTTCTTTAGATCTATAAGTCGATTATCAGATTTAAATTGTCTTTACTAAAAAAAAATAAAGAAAATCCTGAAATACCTTATCTGACGTTACATATGTACATACATCATCGATTGATCGAATATGTAAGACTTGTGAAAATTTCAAGGAAATCCTTATATACCTTAATAAACCATACATATGTACATACATAATCGATCTATCAAATACGTATGACTCGTAATGAAAACAAAACTAACAACGAAAGTACAATAAAATATTAGTCCCCTTTTCGAAAAGTAAAGTACACGAAAGTAATAATTGTTTGTAGAGTTGTGAACAAAAAAAAAATTAATAAAAATAACAATTTCAATCGCGTTACGATCGAGAAATCAACTCGAGTAAACCAAACACATGCAACGAAAGAAAGAGAGAGAGAGAGATCTCTCGTTAAAAGTTTCTTACAACTTGGAAAAATACTTTCCTTATCTTTAGAGCGTAAAACAATATGATGGAAGAAGGAAGTAAGGAAGTAAATATAAAAGGAAAGAAGAAAGAAAGGAAGGTAGGAAAGAAGATAAATTATAAGAAATACAAGAATGGTCATGGACAAAGTTACTTTCACAATAATTGTAATGAAACTTTACAAGTATACCAAGTCCGGATATAACATGCAAACTAATTCGTGTGTAAGAAATAAAGTATCTTACGGTTTACGATCTATCGTGGATTCATCGATCCGTACCCAATGTTTGCAACGAATTCTAATTATAATCTTTCATTTTATCACCCACGCTATTCTAACGCTAGTATAGCAACGATCATTCATTTTCACCGTTCGCTGATCTTATACTACTCGAGGAAAATAATAACAACAACGATATTTACAAGTATAACTTTATCGTTATTTCTTTCTATCCTTATTTCTTTCATTTTTCACATGTATGTATAACATATGTGCCAAGAACTTTTTCTTTCTTTGGTTTCCTCTAAAACTCTTCTATGTAGAAAGGTGGCTGAGATAAAACGAGTAGAAAGTTAGACGGGGATAAAACCCCTCGTCGTTCACCTAAAACGATTCTCCTCGACATTGTTCTTAGTAGTAGTGTCGACGTTCCAAGAACACACTCTCTTATTATTCCAAGAGGAGAAAATCGTGATTGGAAGTCTAATCATTAGACGACCACGACATTATAATAAGATTGATATACCCATGTAAAAAATATTTTTTTTTATTTCTTTTCTTTTTAGATACAAAATTTAATTATCTTGCACTTTATAGATTTATCTATGTGTGTATATAATATATATATACAGGGTAGGTCACCACATTTTATCATCTAGATTTACGTTATTATTATTACGCGTAGCAGACAATGTTTCACATGGAGTTGAATGGCTTGTAAGGGGTTCATACTGATGGTACTTTTTTTTGTAGGTGGACGTGTAAAGGACATATGAAGGTCATTAATATTTTTTTAAACGGAATCATATATTTTTTATTGCATCATCTGATGCTCTTTCATATTATTTACAAAAAAGTATTAACCTATTTATGTAAAAAAATTATTACTTTAGGAGATATTTTAATTTTTATGTCTATTTACAAAAAAGGTTCAATGTGGCGATCATTTGCATCTGAACACTTTCTAAATCGAGAAATTAATTACTAATTAACGTTTCTTAATGTATCTGATGTTATTTTCTTGCATTCATTGACGATACGATCCCTCTTATCGGCCATTGTAGTCGGAGGCTCAGTGTAATATTATAGGCCAATAGATTTCCTCAACGAAATACTCCGTCACGTCGTACCTTTGATAATATTTTTTAAAAATTTCACCAGATAGGGCAATTAGTACGCAAAAAGGCAATTCGTAATAGAACAATAACAAATGAGGAAATCGAAATTGCAGTGTTAGCCGTAGTTACGATAAATCCATCCGTTAGCTCTCGCGAAATCGAAAGACAAGCTGAAATTAGCCGCAAAATAATTGTACGCATACTGATAAAGCACAAATACCATTCATATCATGTATCAAAGGTTCAAGAACTGACCGCAAATGGCTGTTATCAACGTTTAGAATGTTGTAATTGGGCTCTCACTCAAAGAAAAAACTTTTTCAGCAATGTTATGTTCACGGACGAAACAACGTTTACGAAAAATGGATCAATGAATTCAAGAAATGCCCATTATTGGTCAACGGAAAATCCTTATTGATGTAGACAAATGGATAATCAACATCGATGGTGTGTAAATGTTTGAATGGTCATACTCGGCGATAAACTTATTGGTCCATACTTTATCGAAGGATCATTTACCGGACCAAAATATGCAAATTTTTTATCAAACACTCTATGGACATTATAAGACGATTTACCATTGCATACACGACAAATAATGTGAATACAACAGGATGGTTGCCCTGCTCATTATTCAAGAATAGCAAAGGATACATTAAATCAAATGTTCCCAAATCGTTAGATAGGACGGGGTGGGCCCATTCATTTTCCGGCTAGATCACCAGATCTAACGCCCTTTGACTTGTTTCTTATGGGGCCACTTAAAAAATAAAGTTTACGCTGAGCCTCCGACTACAATGGTCGATATGAGGGATCGTATCGTCAATAAATACAAAAAAATAACATCAGATACATTAAGAAACGTTAATGAGTCATTAATTTCTCGATTCAGAAAGTGTTCTGATGCAAATGATCGCCACATTGAACCTTTTTTGTAAATAGACATAAAAATTAAAATATCTCCTAAAGTAATAATTGTTTTACATAAATAGGTTAATACTTTTTTGTAAATAATATGAAAGAGCATCAAGTGATGCAATAAAAAATATATGATTCCGTTTAAAAAAACATTAATGACCTTCATATGTCCTTTACACGTCCACCTACAAAAAAAAAAGTACCATCAGTATGAACCCCTTTCAAAGCCATTCAACTCCATGTAAAACATTGTCTGCTACGTGTAATAATAATAACGTAAATCTAGATGGTAAAATGTGGTGACCCACCCTGTGTATATATATGTACATCTTTTGATAGGATCGATAAATCGATCTTGATTATACGTCTCCGTAGACTAAACCTAATCCGATCGTCGATTAAGTCTCAAGTATTGGCTACAATTGAATCGGCTTATCCCAAGGAAGATACGAGGACCCTTATTCGAAGTAGTAGCATTTGATGACAATGCGATTGAAAACATCTCGTAGCAAGGATTCAATCGTGCGAGAAATAACGGTACGACGCCATCGAAGCCAGTGAAATCTGCCCTAATTCTTTCATATTGCCGTTTCGCCTTCCTTATTCTTCTTCTTCTTCTTCCTCTTCCTCTTCATCGTCTTTACTTTCTTCCTTCCAACCAATCAACCTACTAGCACGCTCACTCTCTCTTTCCCTTTCTTTTATTTTCTCTCTCTCTCTCTCTCTTATTTTATAAATTCGACTTTTTTATTTATTCTAATGAAAGAGAGATACAAATCGATTAGAATTTTTGTTTTTACAGTTACGAATGAATATTTATACAACAAAATTTATTTTTATAACTCACATTCCACTCATTTACTTTTTTCCAATTTATCTTTGGGAGTTGATTCATAGTTGAAGTAAAAGTTGCAAAATTTTATTCTCTCTCTTTCTGAAAAAAAAAAAAAAAATAATAAAAATAAAGTGAAGGTACCAATGTAAAAATCTGTTCGTGATTCGAGATGGTGCCATTCGATTGGCTTTCCTCACCTTACTTCAGTACCTTTCTCTCTTTCTTTCTTTCTTTCTACCTTTCTTTCTTACTGACTTTCTTTTCTCTTGTTTATTATCAACTACAAATTTTTTCATCATTTAATGAATACTAATGAAAAATGACAATTCTTAAAACAAAAACATCACGTCTTCGAAACGAGATTGCGAATAAGGTAATGTTTTGGTGGGAGGCAAAACGTTCTCTCTTCTTTTCCTCCTCTCCTCTCCTCTTTCATTCTTTCTTTCCCCCTTTTTGAGCTTAGCTGATCATTAAGGCAACCGTTGGTCAGTCAAACTTTCACGCTCCACGATATTCGAACGTCCTCGTCCGGTCTCTCGTGCGATCGCGTTAATTTATTGAGTCAAGTTCATTCGTTAAACTTGAAAACGGGATTCTTAGTAGTGAGAAAATTTTCTTACGTTTAACATTCTGATAACATATTTTTGTTCTTTTTATTCCAAACATACGATTTAATTATTACAAATGGTGTTAGTATATTATAATGATAAATAAATGAATAAATAAATAATGAAAAACATCGTAGAAGAATTCGTAGTATCGCGTTTATGTTGATAAAAAAGATAAAGTAAAATTTAATTGAGGAATGAAAAAAAAGGGAGTGTCAGCCGAAAAAGAAAAAGGGGGTCGTCAAACGTACGATCTTTCAGGTCAACAGGTTTGATCACGGTAAACGGGAAAAACTTTAGCTTAGACTTAAGACGATAAGTGCCATTAGTGAAAGTCTCAGCGTGGGTTAAAAGTACGGGAACGTCATTGGGTTTTGTCAGCTGACGCTTCTCAATCAAAGAGGAGAACAAGAGAACGAGAAAGTCTCATACGTTTTAGAGTTTGTTCCAGTGATCGACTGAACGATAATTGAAAAGAAGATCGATACAAGAATATCCCCCCACTCTCTGTCTCTGTCTCTCTCTTTGTAAATTTTTGGTTCTTTTTTTTTTATGAAAAAATTCAATAACGATATGGAAAATGAGATAAAATTTGGAGGACCATTACACATGAATAAGCGAATAACACAAAAGGATCCTAAAACGATCTCTTTGAACTAGAAGAAACTTATTCCGCTTGACTGATCATCTTTTGCACGGTGAAAGGAAGAAGCTGAGACGATAAAAAAAAGAAACAGACAAAAAGGAACCGTTTATTTCTCTATGCTAAATCGTCGACATAGATATTCAAATATATGTACCTTAAAATTAGTTTGGTGTCATGAATGAATACCTAATGAGAATATCGTCTTGAATAAATAGTCAAGGTTCGATTTTTTTGTTTTTTGAACAAAACTAACATTAGTTCCAGTATCAAACTGGCATATCTTTCTATCGAATAAATATCAATAGTTTTCAATGCAAATTAGTATTAAAATAACAAGTGGATAATTCTTTGAAATCGTTTTAGAAACGGTTCTTCCAAGACCACATATTATGCCGAATATTTCGAATAAAAAGAAGCTGAGTTGGAAAATTGAACGGAGTATTGGAGAGATGTAGGTTGAGTCGATTCGAAAGTGAGACACACAGATCCTACCTTAAATATCTTTAAGTAGTTCACAAATTTTGTAGTGTTTTCAAAGTGACATTCGAAGACAGTTGGTATGTTGAATCGAACGAAGACGAATTATCTGCAAGTTTAAAGAAAGAAAAGAAAAAACAATAAAAAACCCCAAGTGATAAATCAACAAATCAAAGATGAGAACTATACTTACAATTACAACGCTGTGTTGCGTTATACAATTCGCATTTAGTTACAATATTCTATTAGCAACTATGGGTGGTACGAAATCTCATACGGTACCATTCATTGCTCTTGGTAACGCTTTAAAATTACGAGGTCACAATGTAACCCTCGTAAGTGCATTCACAGGACCAGGAATTAACAACGGACTTAAAGAATTGGTACCAACGATTCTCGAATCTTATGTACACAATTACACAGCTGAGTGGGATCTAGTGGGTGCCAGATTCCGCAATGAACTTCCACTTTCGCCTTGGAACGCTATGAGATACGGTTGGGAGGCGTGCGAGGCTTTACTACAGGACGAGGTTTCGGTCAGTGCTCTCAGAAAACCGGATGGAAGTCTACGCGAACGATGGAACGTTGCCGTGGTCGACGGAGCTTATCCGGAATGTCTCTTGGCAGTTTTACACGAGGAAAATATACCTACGATTATGTTAAATACGGTATATTTATTACTTTTGATTGAAATGTATGATGAAAGTGGAATTACATTTGATCGGAATAAACACATTATCGAAGTATTTCAAATTTGTTTTCGTAGGTTGCTCTTTACACCGGTTCGATGGCAAGACAAGGAAATCCATCACCATGGTCCGTGACACCATATTTTGGGAAAGCATTAACCCAAGATATGAATTTTCTTGAGAGAGTTGTTAACGGTGCTTGCCTAATCACCCTAGAAATCATGTATTGGTATATGATCAGTGTCTATCTACAACCCACGCTTCGAAAGTACTTAGGTAACTTTCTACCTGTCCGATAACAAAGTTTTTGACGTCCTGTCACTTCTCGTTGTTGCACGTCCAATAATAATAGAAAAGAGAGAACAAAAAAAAAGAAAAGTTAGAGAGAGAAAATAATAATACTTCTTACAGGCGAACAAATCCCAGACGTAAGACATCTGACCTCGGAAATACCGTTGACTTTACAAAACAGTCATTATAGCGTAGCCGATTCCGTACCATATTTGGCGAACGTAGTAAATGTGGCTTGTCTACATTGCAGACCAGCAATGCAACTCAGTCCGGATTTAAATTCTTTCCTACGCCGAGGTAATGTCATTTAATTACCATTTAATTTTTTATAAAAAGAAAAAGATACAAAAAGTCATGCAAAAACTTTACACGTTTAGTATCTACGATAAATGTCTCAAGGTAATAGCTAAAATATATTACAGTCTTGCATAACGATCATTTGAAAATATGCAAACACGAGATTCAAGAAATACCACAATAATATACAAACTTTTAGAATTTTCAAATTGCGATGTAAGTCATTTTAAATTATCCTTCGTGAAAATTATAATTGAAATATTGACCGATATAAGAACATTTGAAAAATCATTTGATCGATAATTTGTGCCAATATATACATATTTAAAGGTTATATGAAAGTTTAAATATTTTACGTATAAAATATTATAATCGTTAAAAAGTAATAAAAGCTTGTCTATATGTGTTCTTAAACATTGATTAAAGTTTAGTCTCGTGTGAATGCAACTCTAGTAAAATCTCCTTTTGCATATTACTATAACCAGTGATTGAGAAACTTCATCAAGTAATAATCCTTAATTGATATTACGTAGCACTTGCAACTTAACAACTTGTCAAGTAAATGAATAATTTTTACATAACGACATATTTTCTTATCTCAAAAATCTGAAACATTTGCATATGTTTCAAAGATAAATTTTCCTATGTTGCACACTTTCGTTTCTTCGTTAATAAATATCTACATTGCGAGATAAAAATGTTCTCGTGAGTATGAATTTTTGTTAAAAAAAAAACAAAAATAAATGAAAAGTAAGAAAGGTTTCCGTCGAACAGGTTTCATCTTCGTCTCAATGGGTTCGTCCGTAAGAGCTTCCGGGATGCCAACAGCCTTGCGTGAAATTTTTGTTGCGGTATTTGCTACATTACCTTACAACGTCGTCTGGAAATGGGAAGGAGGAAAAATAAAGGATTTACCGGTGAACGTTAGAACGGCTGCTTGGTGGCCTCAACAAGAACTTCTCGGACATTCGAAACTTCGAGCTTTTGTTTCTCATGGTGGTCTTTTGTCCTTACACGAAGCAGCTTACCACGGTTCACCTACATTGGTCTTACCTGTTTTCTGTGACCACGATGGAAACGCAGCTCAAGCTGGTAAAGTGTTTAATTTTTAGCTAAATACGTCGAATTAACTCGATGGTAAATTAAATGAAACGTTAGTGTTTTATTTCTTAACGCTATTCAAGGTATTTTTCTAAATGTGAACAATGATATGTCTTCCTTAATGAAATGTAAACAATTAGAAAAACAGCTCGAGCGCATTCTCTATTCATCTATTCTGAGCTCTGGGTCATGTTAAACTACGGAACGTAAATTGAAAGCAGAATTTCATCAGAGATTACGTCAAGTAGGACGAATAACAAGAGATAGAGAAATAGAGAAAGGTAGAGAGAGACAGAGAGAGATAAACAGAATAAATGCAAGTTTGAGTTTAGAAACACATAAATCATACGTCGTTTTGTTTAGTTAAAATTACGTATTACATAAACAAACGTACATGCAAGATTTGAAAAAGAATAAAGAGTATCAGTATATTAAGTCACACCTCATTTGAACATGCGAATAATTTTTTAATAACATTAACTCACTTTGTGCTTTTTCTTCTTTTTGGGTTGATTTTCAGAAAAACTTGGTTACGCTTTAGTGATGGACCTTGCCACATTGTCGGTAGGAAGTCTTCGTGAAGGTATACTTAAGGTTGCTGCATTGCGAAACAACACTTATCGAAAGGCTGCAAAAAAACAAAGTATTTTATTACGAGATCTTCCAATTGGTCCGCGCGAGCTTGCCACCTGGTGGGTCGAACACGTTGCAAGACATGGCGAAGCCAATCACCTTAAGAGTACGACGAGGTAATTTTGAAAAATATTTACCGAAGCGTCTGAGTAGAAAGAGAAAAATATATAAAGGTAGAGGTAAAGGTAGAGGTAGAGAGAGGAAGAGAGAAAAATAGAAGGTCTTTGCAATCGTTCACCGCTATGTTGCGAATAAAAATGACAGTAGTGGAGATTAATCGTTGCAAAACGAGCTCGTACATTTTCGATGATTAATAGTTACGTTATTCTTACATATTTTCAGACACATGGGCGTAATGCGTTATTATTCTTTGGACGTCGGTGCATTTTACACAGTAATCATCATAGTGCTGATCTACGGATTAAAACGGTTATGTTGGAGGCAGATAAGGAAACAGGGGACATTCAAAAACAAGATAGACTGATATCGAACCATAGAAAAAAATTTAAACTAATTGAAATTTTATTTATTATGCTATAAGTACCTTACCTTTAAATATATACCTTCATCTATCCTTGATTGTTAACCATATTTAAGAATGAGAACATAAGAGAAAGATGGACGCGTAGGAGGAACCAATAAAGTATTTATGTAAGATCGTTGTGCTCATTTGTTTATCCTAATAAAAAAGAAATCAACTTATGCATTTAGATTGATGCAGTCGAATAGAAAATTTATGAGTCATGGAAGAGAACGGGTTGTTTGAAACGGACGAGTTTGATAAGCGGTCGGTAAAGAAGGAATTACTTCCGGTACAGAGAAAAGAACAACCGTTGGTAAATTAAACGTCGAATGAATCAGGACGCGCACTAGATAATAATTTTCTATCTTTCGTATATTGTTTCCGGTATTGAAAAGCCTCAAGGAATGCAGTTGTAATATGCACATAGTTCGTTTGTGTGTTAGTTTCATTACAGCTACGACTGATAATAATCGTAGATCGTGATAATAAAGGTTTGAAAATTATAAGTACAAGAAGAATCTACGACTTGAATATGTTAATATTTATCTCGGGTTATAAAAAAGTTCTTCCTTTTATTTTTTTTTGTTTGAAAATTTTTCTTATATTGTAATATCAAGTTCTAAAATCCATTTAAATCATATCATTTCTCACCTAATTAAAGTTAATTATAAATAATTCACATAAAAGAAAAATAATCTCCAGGAACAATAGAAATGCATGAAAGAGAATCAAGAAAGAAAAACGCACAAAATGTAAATATAAATAAACGAAGGTGATTCTTTCTTTCTCTGGAGAAAGAGAAAAGCCGGTCCCGAGAAACGTTATAGGTTAACCTTGAGGCTCATCACAAAGCATGCATGATTCGAAATTAACCGTCAGAAACGTTTGAGAGGTTCAACAGGAAACATCTTGGTAGTTTATCAAAAGCTTACGGCAATCTACGGCTTAGGCACTTTATCAAAGGAAGAAAGAGAGAAATTGTTTAGACTTCATATAGATTAAGGCAGAAGAAAAAGGGAAGCCCGTACAGCAAAAAGGGAAAAAAAAACGAGACAGGAAAATAAGGGAACCGAGGTAAGAAAGAAATTCGTTACGGAAACAGGATCGTAGATACTTCAGGTGCCATTACGTACGCTATCTAATATCGAACAATTCAAAAATATTTCATCTCACGTTTCCCATAAAAATATGTACGTAAAATAATCGATTATCTTTTTTTTTCAAATTGATATACAAGATATAAATAATTAAATTAGATTAAATAATAATGGAAAGGGTAATAATGAAAAGGAGTAGGGCGACGCGATTGCATAAGTACGGTATATAATTAGTTAAGGGCTACGCACGAGTGGCGGCGCATATGTCGAATTCCTAAATAAAAGAACAGGAGAAAAAGAGAGAGATAGGGTGGGGACAAAGAGAGAAAGAGAGAAAGAGAGAAAGAAAGAAAGAAAGAAAGAAAGAAAGAAAGAAAGAAAGAAAGAAAGAAAAATAGAAAGAGATAGAGAAAAGCCACGAGGGCCTAACGGTGGACGTTTTTGGTAGAACGTATCGCAAATCTCGTATTGTCGTTTCAGAATCGTTCTCGTAGTCCGTTGACGTTTACTAATCGTTCCACGTTCTCTCAGTGGTGTTTAAAAACAACAAAAAATAAATTTAAAAAACTGAAACAAAGGAAAGAAAGAGAGAGCGAATGAGCGAAAAAGAGGAGAGAAATAAAAAGAAAGATTCTAAGTGCGTGAATGCGTACGTGCGTGTATAAATCGCGTCGGTCTGTCTGTGGGCCGCGCTGGCTCCGATCATGTTCGACGATCAGTACCAGCTGACTCGTTCGTCGGCACACAACGTGTTTAGACGACAATGCGTCGTCGTTCGTACCAACGATTCCAACGTCAATAATTTAAACAACGATAACAAGGTGGGAAAAAAAAGAAGGGGAAGAAGAAGAAGAGGAAGAGGAATAAGATAATCGAGTAACGAAGTGAATGAAAAAATTGGAAGGAAAAAAAGCGAAAGGAGAAAATAGAATTTTTCTATCAACTATTGTGTCCTATACGACATTTCCTTGTGCCGCCGCCACCGTCGTCGTCGTGTTGCTCCTCCTCGGAACTTTACTAGCGTGCGCGAGCGCGCGCGCGCACCACACACACGCCCTCCTTCCCTAACCTCCCTCCCTCCTCCCTTCGTTTCTTGCGCTCTCCCCCATCAACCATCCCTCCAACCAACCTTCCTTCCTTCCTTCTCTCTCTCTCTCTCTCTCACACACACATCTCTCTTTTTCTCTCTCTCTCTCTCTCTCTTTTACACACACTCTCTTTTCCGATCGTACAATGCATACAGTGCAACGCGAACTACTTAAACGCGCTCTTCGTAACAGAGTCATAGACAAAGTATCCTAGTCACGATCATCATAATATCGTGGAAATTTGTGTCTTTTGTTACGTTTTTATATGTGCAAATAAGATAGTGTGTTTTGTTTCTTTTTGTGTGTGTTGTGTAGCGTATATCCAACCTCTCACTTTATTTCTTTGAAACATAAGAGGCAGAGAGAGAGGGGGGGAGGATATAGGATAGATAAAGTTTGTGTTGGTCTGTCCCCCTGTGTGAATATGATGTGTGTAATACGTTATTATACACTTTGACATATACACATCTCTTAACGTGTGTATATTCCCTTATTCGCGTGTTGTGTTCGATACACGACGCGTCGTCGTATTCTCTCAGAATAACCACGTGGGTTTTACGATGCTACTACTGTTTGAAACGAATGCTGCAACGAAGAAGACTGCAAATCACTTTACCAAGGATATTCTTCTTAAAATTTATTCTACCGTCCTAATGTTTTCAAAGATGACAAGGACGACAACGACGACGACGTCGGCGATGATGATGAGGAAGAGGACGCCGACGACGACGACGACGACGATGATGATGATGATGATGAGAACGACGGCATCGACGGCAACGACGGCAACGACAACGACCTCCGAGTTAGAGCAACGTAGTACTGCGACAAGGATGGAGACAGGTAAAATCGATAACTGATCTTAATACAACTTTTATTAATTGAAAATGAGAGTGAGTGAGACAGAGAAAGGAGAAAGATAGAGTGAGTGGGTGGGTGTGTGGTGAGGAAGAAAAAACAAAGAAAATATACGTGCTAAAAGACACGTGGTGAAAAAAGACGCTATTCTCTGTCTCTCTCTCTCTCTCTTTTTCTTTTTTGTTTATTTATTTATATATATATATATATATATTTTTTTAAATTCTTTTTTTGTTTGTTTGCCTGACTGTCTATCTATCTCCTGTTTGTCAGTCAGTCAGTCAGTCAGTCAGTCAGTCAGTTAGTTAATCAGTCAGCTTGTCTGTCTGTCTGTCTTTCTGACTGACTGACTGACTAGCTGACTCTTATGTTAGTCGAATTTTGCGTCGTAAGAATAAGCAGGGTAGGTAGTGCGCGTTAGAACGTCGACGTCCGGACGCGATCGATCGTTTTCTCTCTGGTACGGTTACGGTACGTAATACGTCGTCGTATTCTACTATACGACACCAACGTTCGTGCCGTTCAAACGAAAAGGAAGGATTTGCCACGCGTTACATATAGAACAATTAACGATTATATATATATATATCATCACATATACACACGCATACTACTCATTCACACATCGTCTTATATATTCATCGTAACATTCGTTTCGTGTATTTACAAATATTTCATTTCATCGTTGGTCTATCTTTCTTGGTTAGATAAGAAAAAAATGTTTAATGTGAATAAAGATAATATTTGTTAGAAGTATTAAGATGGAGAGAGAGAGAGAGAGAGAGAAAAGAATTATTACTATAATAATAATATTATTATAAATTAGTTTCGTCAAAAATAAAGAAGATAAAGAAGAATGAAAAGAAAAAAAAAAATAAGGCGAAGAAGTCAGTTCGGAACGTTCGCGTACGTTTCTGAGAAATTTACCGAGGTCTTCGGCATTTAGATCAGTAAGGCATTTTTGTAAACAAGCCACTGTCGCCGCCGCCGCCACTACTACTCTATCTCCACCCTACTACTACCCCACCACCATCACCACACCACCCCACCAACACCGTCGTCGCAGCCGCCGTCACTGCTATCGAACGTTTACGCGCGTTGTGTCCACCGAGTGCGTTTTTACCCTCTGGCTCTGTGTGACGTAATCCATTCAAGCTTACTACGCAATACGAACGTGGCCGGTCGTTCCCCGCCACCCTCATCCCTCTCCATTCGATTCTTTATCTTTCTCTTATCATCGCATCTTTCTCTCTCTCTCTCTCTCTCGTTTCTTTTTTTTCTTTCTATAGTCCCTGAATTATAACGTTTATATTTATCTTTTTCTTCTTTTTTCTTTTCTTTCAATCCTATTTATTCAAATTTTTGTTCTCCCTCTGTTTCTTTTTTTTTCTTTTTTAGAAAGTTTCTTAATTATAGTGTTTATATTTTGTTTCCTTCGTGTTTTCTACACGCCGCAATACGTCATTCGAAAAAATTCGAAGAAAGCAAGCAACATTCGAGTTTTTCCCTCTACGAGTTTATTCTTTTCTTTCCCTCTTTGTCCCTTTCTAAACCCTCACCCCTCCTCCACGTATCTTCTTCATGGTCGTCGTCGTCGTCCGTCGTCATCATCACCGTCGTCTCTTATGCATCGGTGGAAACATGAATCGACGACGAGTGGCTGGAACGTTGACTCGTGTTTTCGAATAGGGTAACGTGCACTCTTGTCTATTCATCTTTTTCCCCTTCTTTCTTTCTCATTTTTCATCCTCTATCTTTTTCTTCTTCTCCTTCTTCTATCTTTTTTACTGTAAATATATATGTATGTGTGTATGTACGTAGTAAACTGAAAGAAGCTTTCGAAAGGCACGCTCTATGCGTTCACTCACGTTCTTTATCTTTATCCTTCTCTCTCTCTCTCTCTTTCTTTTTTTCTCCCTATTTTTTCTTCCGTTTTTTCTTATCAATAATGCAGACGTCACCGTTGACGGTGTAGACACACAAAAAAAACGAAATAATGTTTAGAAGAAAAAAAATAACAAAATAAAGGTATAATTAAAGTTGTTAAGAGTTTTGATAATAACCTCTTTATTTATCTTTCAATTTTAGTTAAGATATGTTCCTTTCTTGTAGAAAAATAATATTGCTAGCACACCACATACACACACACACACACACACCTACATACGTATATGCACGTACACATTTATATTTATAGATATTCCTCTAAGTTTTTTTCCTTCTCTCTCTCTCACACTCGTGTATTTGGAACTTATGGTGCATACGGGTATATTATGGGTGACGGGATCAAGTCAAGGTGTTGTATGTATGTATGTGTGTTATGCGCGCGCATACACACACATATACACACGCATACAGGTCGCTAGACTTATATCTCTACCTCTATCTATCTTTCTCTCTCTTCTCGAAATAACTGGCATTCCATAGCGAAGTACGCGTACAACAACCTGTTCGAAGGTGGAACTAGTAAGTAAATGAGCGACGTGTGGTCTCCTGTAAACCACTTCATTCTCTTCACTCTTTTATATATACATATATAGTTTATATATTTAGTTACCCAAGAAATTCGTGTCGATTAATATCTTAAATATGTAACACATTTTTTTTTTAAATGACAAGATTTTTCCGACCAACCTATAACTTATTATATACCTCCAAAAGTTCTTATCAATTTTCACCAAAATTGTTGTACGTATTTTAAATAAAAATATTAATAGAATATTCAATAGGATTAATAGTTCATCCAAAATCTCGGTCATATGTTTTATACTCGATCTTTAAGTTTGTGAAAAAATATTCGATTCGAATTAAGGGTAAATTTATTTTTACATCGTTTATATTCTCCAATTACGCTGATTAATGAAAATCCTACTATATACATTATATTTATAAATCTGCATCTCAACACTTTCCGGTCAATAACCTAATGGTTGTAGATATGTTGTTAGAACAAAATTTTCCTGCTGATTTTAACAGAAATATTATATTTAATTAAAAGAAAATAGAATATTTTTATAAATTGGCATGCGAATTTACTGGGCACGTAACCCAATATATATCACACGCGTACACACACACACACACGTTATTATTTATTTGTATTTTCCTTTTTCCTACCATGAGGACTTAACCTTCACTGAAGTGCTCCCTTTCTACGTCGCAACTTTTTCTCTTTATTTATCTCATACTTCTTTTTCTCTTACACTATTTCTATACAAGAGATACGAATTTGTTGGTAAAGAGGAAGGAATGCTTATTCATCGTAAAAGCACGCGATCTAACGCGTCTTTTTTTTTCTTTTTTTCTAGTTCATGCAATAAGTAAATAATAAGTAAACTCTTAAGAACGCATCATATCCTAATGCAAGAGAAGAAGAAGTATAGAAAAGATACTCGATTAGCAGAAGCAACCGACAGCAGGCAAAACCGTTACGTAAATCAAGTAAAGTGCGTTATATTTGTTATGATCAATGGCAGCGTTCAAAATACGTCTAAGTATTAATAATTTTTCTCTTTAAAATAATCCTATGTATCAATGCATGTTTTTAAATCCAAATTTTCAATTTAGATATATAATATATCTATCTATATCTTTCTCTTTTTCTCTGGTTAACCTTTGAACTAGTTTTCAACCAATCGTTAACAAGTTATCCAACAATGTTGCGAAAGAATTTGTTAAATCTCACGAAAGATCATTATCATCGTTGTCACTCACAAGAAATGTTTATTTCTTTATGATACAGTTTAATAGATAAATAGATAAATGCACAAATACTCTTATACTTATATCTATATTTTGTTCTTTTGGTATCTGACGCGTAGTAAAATATATAGGTTTATTATTTCATTGAAAAACGTGTATCTCATTAACGTGATTACGTGCAACCTTCGAAGTCTTGTTCTTATTTGTTCTTTTGCAGACATATTGTCGTTTATCAGCTAGAACGAATTCTATCAGTAATGTAATAGTAAGTAGTTGGAATACTAGTAGTAGTAGTAGTAGTAATAGTCGTAGGAGTAGTAAAAATATTGGCATGCTTAAAAGTTATGTAGGACATTAGTAATGTTGCTATAGGATGCGTCATCATCTAGCCGGGCCTAAATCCGAAAATTATCGCTCACTCTTCGTGTACGAACTCACGTTATTTATGTATGTATGTGTGTGTGTCTATATCTATCTATCTATCTATCTATCTATCTATCTATCTATCTATCTATCTATCTATCTATCTATCTATCTATTTATCTAGTAATCTAGCTAGCTAGCAAGTTAGCTAGTTAGGTATTTACGTAAACGTCAGTTTTAAATCGTCTTCTTCTTCTTCTTCTTCTTCGTCTTCTATTCTTCAAAGAAAAATACTCTTCTACGTTTCCGTGTGAGTAAACGATCGTTTCTTTCTCATTAACTACGATCCGTCTTGGTTATTAGCTAGCTCTGGTAGTTACGTACGCAATGAACGAAAGAAGGAGGTTGTGTAGGATGGGATAGGGTGGTCTGGGATGTTGGGAGGGTGATAAGGGGGAGTCATTGTGGACGGGCAATATATCCTAAGGGATGTTCGAGGAGGATATTGCGTGTCGTTATTTGCGGACCGGTTGTATTTCTCTCTCTCTCTCTTTCTCTTTCTATATCTTCTTTTTATCCTTTTTCTTCCTTCCTTCTTCTCAGCGCAGTATGTTTCTTATTTCGTTTCACGTTGCGCGTGTTTTCACTTGGCGATATATGTCGGTAGGTGGTCAAAAGGCATTCTCGTAAAACGCGCCCGGGAGAAAGTGTAATTAACAATTAAGTGATATTACGTGAGACGCCGTTAGTAATACGATTTATTGAAATAATATTATTTGTCGATTGAAATAATTTGGGTCAGTATTTTTTGTTTTGTTTTGTTTTGTTCTGTTTTTCTTATTGTGGCTTTCTCAACCTTGTTGTATATTATTATAATTATGTGTAATTATATATATATGACGCAACTTTGAACTTATTTAAACACCACAGAAATTTATTATTCATGACGAGAATCAAATTTATATTCGTATATATACTACTATTTAACTACTACTGATCACATCAATTTAAAAACATACCGACTCGATGAATAAATAAAATGTATATTATATATATATGTTTCATTCGCACGTGATTAAAGAAAAAAGGAATAGAGAGAGAGAGAGAGAGATACTTGTTTTTGAAGAGAATGAATCGTTTCCGATGAATCGATAGTATCAAGTAGTTGTTGGTTTACTCATTCGGGTCGCCGGCCTTTAAACATTAATTTCAAATGTAAATGAATGTATGCGTACAATAGGAGAAAGAGTAGGAGAAGAAGAAGAAAGAGGAGATGGAAAAGAAGAAGTAGGAGGATGAGGAGGAGGATCAATACAGCTCGCAGGAAGTTAATATAAGAAGTCACACAGAGAGAATATCCTTGTTGTGTATGTGTGTGTAGTAGTAGTTCGAAGTCAATAAAAGTTTTGTCTCGCGATCGATCGCTATGGTGGTGGTAGTGCCGGTGACCCTCTGAAAAAATGACGTCACAAACGACTGCCAAATTTTCTCACGTATAAATACGAGACGTCGTCGTAATTGTTCCTACGACAAAGGAAACAAATCCACTACCACTACCATCACCCAAATTACGTCGTAGTTAAAAACTTATATTCCGTATAGTAAATTCTTCCTCCTACCGTTCTCTCGTACATGTAGTAGTATTATATATCATATGCGTACGTACAAGTGGAAGGTCGTATTAAAATGTAAATCCGAATCTCTGTTTTGTGTTTTATTTTCTTTTGAATAACCAAACCTTTACGGTTTCTTTTAAATGTCCCACGCCATTTTTAAATCCACAGCAATATATATATGTATGTAAACTAGTAATATGGTATCAACATTATCGGCTTGTTTAGAAAGTTTGATAATTTAAACGTCGTTTGTATAGTTTGAGGGCTATTACGATGATCGTTTAAAAAACTTTACGACGTTAACCAACACATTCTTACTACGCGCACGATAGAACAGAAATCTGACGTAACCATTTACTTTAACGAAGCCACGTGCACAGTCACGATACATATATATATATATATATATATATATATATATATTCGTTGTTTACGCGGAAAACTTTGCCCGCTGTCGTCATCCTCTTCGTCGACACGCGTTTTAAAAGCAACGTTTTCTGGTATCTTCATTTCAGAAAAAGCTTGTCTCTCTGTGATTTGAAGAAAAGAGAGAAAGAAAGAAAGAAAAAAAAAAAAGAGTTTATATCCAAAAGTCAATTCATAACACTCGTTGTTGTTTTATCGTGAGGTAAAAAAATTTCAAATTTCTCATTTCGTTAAAGAAACGATCTGATAATAATCTTTCTCGTTTTTTCCATTAGCATTTGTTGATGGATTCACGATAATAATATAAGTAAAATATATATATATATATGTACAATGTTTATGTGTCGGACCATTGTCTGGGTTAGATTGCTTCGAAGGTAGAATGAACCAAATAAATAAAACAAAATAATAAAAGAATGTTCGAATTGCGCAATACAAAATGAGAGAAAGAGAGAAAAGAACGTCAGAGGGGGAGGGGGAGGACGAGGTGGTGGTGGTGGTGGTTCTCCATTTGCGAATAATACTAGCGACTTTAACACGACTTCAATATATATTCTCTCTCTCTCTCTCTCTCTATTTCTCTCTTTTCTTTCCTTCTTTCATGTCCGTTGTCCTCGTGTAAACACGACCCACAGTAATATCGTGCTTTCGACGTAGAAAATAAGAGAGAAGGAAAGAGGAACCCACATTGGATGAAAGAGAAACGTAGGAAGCAATATAAACGTGATATGTATATGTATCTCGTTATATGTATAATATATATATATATATATAAGAGTAAATTCGATTTAATTCGAATTACCGCCAATTTGATCGATATCGTTCAGTCTTTTATTCTTTCATTTTCTGCTCTTCGTAGAATTAAGTGTAAGTAAACTCTCGACAAGATGATGATGATGATGGGGTGGGGTGGGGGTTGAGGAAAGGGCCGTAGCAATTGCCAATGTCCACATCGAGGATATTGACGATTATTTTTATTATTATTGTTATTACTATTACTAGTATTATATTATTTGCTGGTTATTGCGATGGTTATATCGTCGTTTCCCGACGCAGTTCGATTCAAAACTAGTCGATTAAATCGCGTATTTATTTTATTACCATTTGCTTATCGATACTTGGGTTATTTTCAAGTAATAATCAATCGTTTATTTTATAAGCGTGAAAATTTGAATGAGCATTTTTCGTAGCATTAACCGATATTCCGTAGGGTTGTGTGACAGATGTATAATAAAAGCATGTTTTGTAACCCCCCTTTTTGCGACGTTAAAACTTCTTCGAGACTTGTCTGTCTCTGCTGCTGTTGTGTGTGTGTGTGTGTCTATCCGTTCGTCCGTCTGTCCGTCTGTTTCGTTCCGTTCCTTGCACCTGTTTTATTTTAAGAACGAATGCAGCACGCTTATACTGCTGTGTCGTTCTCGTTAACGACGACGAGAGACTCCTCGGCACTTTCCTTTCATCTTTCGAGGTACGTACGCGCCACAATATCAATCCTCTTAAATATTTCGACGAGAGAAAATGTAAGCCCACACCTCCACCTTTTCGTCATCATTATCATCATCATCATCATCATCATCATCATCGTCTTCTTCGTCTGAGTTTTCGTCTTCGTCTTCGTCGTCATCGTCCAAACCAATGTATTTTGGTGATATATTATCCTTCCTCTTATTTTTCATCTTCACGCATACACACATACACATAGACAGAGCAGACAGACGCACAAGTGTTCTACATACAATTTCTAATCGTTTCAATTATCTGCTTGAATTACGTGAAAATTCACAAATATTATTACGAGTGTTATTTTTAATGCAAATTTCATTATTTTTTTTTTTTTGTTTCTTTATCTTATTTTTATTATTTTTTTCTACGGTCGTCGTTGTAATAGTTGTGTGTATTGTATTAGAAGGAGAAATATTCGTTCGGTGTTCGTAAAGTAAAGAAAAGAAAAGAAAAGAAAAGGTAACTCGTGAAACGGCAGGACATCGAACGCCTTGCTGCCTGCGGATGCTGAGATCTTAAAGGAACACAACGTGTGCGTGGGCGAGGATGAGATGAGTGTGGGTTTAAAAAATGCGTCAGGCTTCCTGGAAATATTTTCTCACGGTTTTTGCTCCGCACGTATCATTCTTAAATAGAAGAGGGTATAAACTTGTGCTACTTTTTTTTTCTTTTATTTTCTTTTTAAAACTTTCTTTGTACCAATATATTCTTCACTATAACGAAAGATTGGTTAGAACTAGACGTGTTTAAGTTTGATTTCTACTTGATAGCTTTGTAAAACGTATATTTACGCGTGAACAGGTAACTGATGGAAAAAATGAAAACCGAATAAGCAGCTCATTGTTAAAAGCTTTTAATAGAATGTATTTTTACTTAATTGCATTTGAAAAATGAGATCTCGATAAAAGGATATAATTTTGGTTCATTAGCTGTATTGAAAAAAAAAAACAAAAAAAAGTGTATCGTAAATGTTACGTCAATTAATATGTACAAATTGAAAGTTGCAAAACTCGTTCTTTTTTTGTTTTTTTTTCATTTTACTTTATATGAAAGAAAAGAAGTAGTAGGTGTGTATCACTTGGCATACGTGCGTACGTTATTTCATTTGTTATAAAAAAATGAACAGGAATATCCGATCCACCTTGAACCTTATAGTTTTTCTCTCTCTCTCTCTCTCTAACATAATTTGTTTTGCTTTAAAAAAAATATCATAAGTCTCGTTAAAGATACGAACGTTTTTTGCAAAATACATCGCGCACCAATTATTTTTTTTTAATATTGTACTTTCATACTTTTTCGTTCGAAATGATCTATAAATAAACATAGTTAAGTTTTGTCAAAAAAAAAATAAAAATAAAAACAATTTTATCGAGTAATAAAGTTTAACGATACACCCGATAAATAGAAAGGAGTAGTATATGACAGTATATAAGTAAAACCAATATAGAATATTAACCAATCGTAAGGTGTTGCAATTAATTTGGTACCACACTTGATATTCAATTATTTACAGATTTGATTTGATAATAATAATTGCTCGTTATTTTATGAGTGCAAATTATTAATCAAAAATGCATAAGATATTATTTATTAACGAATAACGAATGTATAATTAGTTTATAAATAAATACTATATAATTATGTTAAAAATGATGCAACGAATTAATTGCTAAACCAAATTAATGTTGAATTTATATAAGTTCATTTTACAAATGAAAATACGAAGGACAACGAACCTGACTTTATCGTTCGGATCGATTTGTCTTTATCGCAAGGATCGATTATTCAGCTTTGTATATTCGATACGCGAACGTGCACGTGACAATCGTACCTTTTCGCATCGTCTTTCTTTCACACATACACATATATATAAGTACTCGTTACGTTTGAAAAGAAGGAAGGAAAGGAAAAAAAGAATTAAAAAAAAAAAAAAAAAAGGAAAAAGCAAGCAAACTCGACACAAGTTAGCAACGAAGGTTGTGCGTCTGAGTTACAAATAACGCGGAACGGTTAATTATTTGCAAGCTGTCACTGTGCAAGCAAGTTACGCCAACAGTGCTAATATTGGTGCACTTATACATTTTTTTGTAGTTATTTTTTTTTTTTTATTATTATTTATACGATATAAAGTAACTATTAACTTTAGACAAAAAATAAGCTTATGTTGAAGTAAAAAACCAGCTAAAAAATATATATATATACTTTTTGTTGTTGTTGTTGTACGTTCAGTGGTGTCATATAAAAAGAAAGAGAAGCGTGTGATTAAATAATAAATCATATATTTTTAAAGGTACGTGAATAAATATTTATGATAGGATTAAATTACGAAATAATCTGTATAACCTAAGTGTAATTATATGCGTATATGTTGTGAGTGAGTATTAGTGTATATAAAAATGTATAAATATAAATGAAAAAGAAAACGCGAGTAGGCGGCTAAGGGTCAGGAGGAGGTGTGGGAGAGGGAAAACTCAATGGTAGGAATTTCTTGTTTAGATTATTTATACATTTATCGTGTTATTTTTGTAAAAATCATTACCGGAAACGATGCGTTTTAATAAAATACTGATAAAAAAATAATGGAGAGGTTTCACGTGTTATCATATATTGACATCGTGCTATTAACTAAACGAATGACGTTTATGTGTGTGCATATCTTTATATAAATATGCATATACGTAGATAATTATAAATTCTTCGTAAATCGATTAAAACGGTCGGTTTAAAAATGTGATCAAGTTTAAATGTAATCGACCCACGAGAATTCCGATTTGTTTCTTGGAATATGGATATGTATATAGTTACGTTGTAAACACGCGTATCAAATATATAAAAACATATATATATGTTTATATGTTTAAATATAAATTGACTCGGTTATATCAGTGTGCAAGCTAATAATAATCTCATTTATTATTATTTTTTTTTTGTAAATACTTCAAAATTGACTTCGTTTTAAAATTTCACATGTGCCGTGTGTGTATATGTAGTACGTGCGTTACTCACAATACGTTCGTTAAATTCTTCATACACGCGTGTAAAAAAAGAAAAAAGGCAGCAAAAAATTCCTATTCATCCAAATCGTTTTTCAAATAAAACGAGGAAGTCAAACGAAAAAGTAAACATTTGGGTTGGTCGTATCGTTCGAAACGTCACGATCCATTCAAAAGCTTGCAATCGTACTTGTATGTGTGTATGTGTGTATTTACACACCCATGCAAATCGCATCATGTAATGTATATTCTATTTTTAATCGACTTTTCAACACTACTTTCCTACCCCCTTTTCCCCTTATCTTACTGTTTATTAAGTTCAAGGATTTTCTTTCTTACAACAATAACAAAAAATAAATACGCAATTAATTGAAATTACGTTGTATAAAACTCGATTTGAATTTCTTTAATTTGTTCGTGGTGTTTGCTGGTTGTGCCAAGTGCTGTTGTCTTCTATTTAGTAATTTCTAGTACAAAACTAAGAACCATACAGATATTACTAGAAACTACTCGAACTTTGGGTATCATTGGACATCCACTTTGAATCAATTATCAATGCTGAATGTTTTTATAATAATATTAGATTACAATGGCTTATAATAAGTACAAAAATGAAAGTAAAATTTGACTAATTGTTTTTTATTTGGTTGTTGACATTAGATTTGTAATAGGAGTACTCAACTTTTTTGTCATTACACGAGCCGCCAATTGAAAATCGATAACAAAACGAATGATTAAAATGCCGCAAGTTGAGTATGGTTGGTTTATACGATGTATATGTATATATGTTGTATATGAGCGATAAGAGAAAAATGAGAATATTTTGAGTTTGACTAATATGATGACATCAGAGACCACCCTCCGTTTAGATAGAAGGACAAACAAACTTTGTTCAAGATTTGTTGTTTTTTTTTTTTTTTATTGTCGAATGAACTTTGACCAGATATGGATAAAGATCAAAATATTTCTAAATATCTATGAAAATGGGGAAAATGATATGTTGCTAAGAAAAAAATGAAGTAATGATAGAAAGAAAATTTTGAATCCTGAGAAAAAGAAATAACTTCAAAAAATTAACAAAACACCTAATCTTTTCCAAGATATCGTGGAAATAATTTAGAATAAAATGTTAAAATTTATAATAATTTAATAGTATTTTGAAACGCGTTATTAACCACTTGAGTACTGAATTATTTGAAGATTTTGATGCATATATAACGAATTTAATTTGTATTATACGTAAAATTAATACTTTAATTACAATTAATATAATTAATAATTTTTTTTACTTATATACAATTATTTTATATACTTTAATACTATTAGTAATTTAATTTGTATTTGTAATATATGGATTAATATGTAAAAGTAATGCATTTTATTTGGAATATATTTATATTGGTGATATAAATATATATTTTGCAACAACATTTCAATTACAAAATATAAATAAATATATAAACAAAAATATTTCTTAAATATTTTATTTCTTAAATTCAGATGACGAGTCTCATTCGTTAAATGTACTCAAAAGGTTAAGCACATAAACGAATAGAAAAGAATTTTATTCAATTTTCGATTTATTCACGTATATCGAATTTGCAATTTGCATATTAATAACATGCATTAACTTTAGGTGTACTATGAGCAAAAAGAAATCAAAACAAAAAGAAAAGAAAGAGGCTTCGATAACTCGGAAATCTTTTGAATAAATTCAGCGGAAGTCGCTCGTCTACTAGTATTCTATCGCAAGAGAGATTACTCTCGGCTAATCGTTAATTCGTGTGCTCCGATAGAAAGCGTGAAATTGACTGAATGGAAAGTCATCGTCAAGAGCTCTCTTTCACCAGCATATATAATATTAACTGGTATATGTTCTCTATGCACCGAGAGAAATGAATTGTGAAATGCATTTTTTTTTTTTTTTCAAAAAGTCAATTGGATTTGAAAATATTTTTTATTTTATTTTATTTTCTAATTCTCATAAATTCCATCCCTTGTTACCCACTTCACACCTCAGAATAAAATCTACCAGTGATAATATTTTTATTAATAATTTCAATATGTTACTTTTATTTATTTCATAGAGAAAAATATTGGCAAAATAATAATAATAATAATAATAATACGAAACAAGGTTGCATCGGTTCAGTGACAGATTGTCTTATCGCATAATGACACGTTACTATAAATGCTGGTTAAAAATATTCTCGAAATACTGACCTTATATAGCAGAAATATTGAAATGAGATTCAAAAGATAGAGAAAAAGAAGAAGAAGAAAAAAGAAATTATGATGGGGTTCCGTTTAATAGTTTAATATCGAGTGTGACCCACCCCACACCCTCCCCCTTTCCCCTATAGTTTCGATTGAGAGTTGTTTGGTAATGCGTGTAAAGTTTCGGGTTGTACGTGTGCGAACCTAAATCGAGCCACTTATCGTCCGTTATCATTATCGTTCGTTCGAAATAATGAATGGGTTAAAATTCTCGATGTTGTATTCTTTTATTTTTACGTTAGCCTTCGCATGATTTCGTTTTCTGATAAAAGAGAGGAGGAGTAGGAGAAGGAGGCGGTGGCGGCACGTGCTTTCTTTCTCTCTCGTAACTTTCTTCCCTCAAGCGAGATAAATGTTTCTCTTTTTCTCTCTTAAAGGATTTGTACGCATAATAACACAAACTGTAGTTTGCCTTTCGATACTATCTTTTTCCGAGTTCATTAATCATAATATAATAAACCTTAGAAAGTAAACTGTGTGTCGTGGTATTAGAAATTTTCCTTTGAGATCGATAGGCGTTGTGTGTTGTTGTTGGTTGTGTTATTTTTTTTTTTTTTTTTTTTTTGAAAAAATTGGTTAAAAAAAATTGATTTTCTTTTATGTAAAAAAATACAATTAATCAAAATGTTTATAGCAGCATAGAATACAATGCCGTTTGAGTTAACTCGAGCGTGCAACTTAAGGGGTTAACTAAAAACAACGAATCTAATAAAAAATAATTCAATCGTTTTCAACTTAATTTCGATGATATTTATAACATAATTCGCACTTTGGGATTTTTTAAATCAAATTCTTATTAATTATCTATCGAGAGTTCGTAAATATCGTATGGAATCAACGAAATACGTTTGAAGATCGTAGGATAAGAGATCACAGGAGATAGGAACTGATCTAATCAACCACGTGTTAAACGCGTGTTATTATCCGTCTCTCTAGACATTAAACGTGACACATCATCTCTACTTGTTTTATTTACTTGTACCACCAACTGCATACATGCATACATGCATGCATGCATGCATGCATTCCATCTTTTGATATTTCATATAATCTGATAATCCTTCAAACTCGTTTACGTCCAGTGTAAAATAAAAAAAACAATAAATTAGAAATATTACATTCGAGTTTTATGAATATAATAAAAATAATGAGAACAACAAAAAATTGTCGGCAAATTCTTCTTTTATTCTAGAAAACGAGACGAGTATCTTGCAAGAAGATTTGCATTAGGCCGGTTATGACAACCCTTCCCATACCATTCTTTCCTTGGACACTTAGGATTTAACTGTTTTATACTTTTGACGTCTAGTTTAGCTCTTCGTATTACAAGGAATATATACAAACACACTCACACACATACAAATATATTATACGTCATTTTCCATGATGTTAAAAATTACGAGGGACTCTTACGAGGATACGCTATCATAAATTCAATCCGTTTATCTCGCTTAAGAACGTTGCTCTTTTGAGTTCACTGTCTGGATTTGTGTCACATTTGCTTGAATAATAATAATAATAATAATAATAATAAAAATAATAATAATTTTATTATTATTGTTATTATATCATTATTTTTATTATTATTAGTTTATATGACAAATTTCATAATATTCGTATGTGTCAACGTGTGTGGTTTACGTTGTTAGGTCTAGACAGAAATAATTCAATTTGGAATAACGTTAAATTAACTATAGAGCTTTTACCTAAATATATATATATCTTGTATATGAATATAAATTCTCAATCGTTCAGCCTTCCATTCGCATCCAGCTTTCACCGAGACTCATTTCGAGAGCAATTAACGATACGGCGCGCTTTACCGGGAAGTGATGTATAATAAATTACGTTATAACGCACGTGAAAGATTAATCCACAGGTGTTAAACCATTTGATTACGTTGCGCTTTGGCTACCGAATAACTATCGGCACTTTGTTAATGAAATTATTTATATGTTTTCAAAATGTGAAAGAAAAAAAACAAAACTCTTGTGTTCGCTTTTTCCTAAATGAAAATGAAAATGTTTCGATTTATATTTTTCATGATATTTTTTCTTTCAGATGAATAAATCGTTCGTTAAGATCGATAATGAGGTCAAAAAAGTACTTCATCTTCAATAAGAAGCTACTTTAAAAGTGTATTAAAATATAATACGAGGGAATAATATCAAATAAAGAAAGTGTTGTGGTGTATGTGTCCGGTGTCAAGAAGAAAGAAAGAGAAAAGGAGAGAGAGAGAGGGGTACTTGAAATTTCGTAAAAAAGGGTTGGATGTTGCTGACGAGATTTCTGCGGTCCTATCGGAGTAGAATTGCACCGGTAGAAGTTGTAGATAGACACCTTCCAGCGAGAGAACGATTAGTCGTTCACGACGATAGGAGGAGGAGGAAGAAGAAAAGAAGGAGAAGGAGGAGGAAAAGGAAGGAGGAGGAGCTGCAGCAGCAGCACCACGTTCGAGAGGAGAGGAAGAAGAGAGCGCAAAAGCGAAGTTGAAAGTGTGTGTTGGGAGGGGAGAAGCAAGAAAACTGTGTTCACGAGAGATATAGAGAGAATCTTGGAGCCAGCAGAAGCAAAATAAGCACCAACGGTAGCAAGCAGCCTTGGTGGTGGTGTCCATGAGACAAGAAGATGAGAAGAAGGATGAAGCTGCTGCTCGTGCTACTCTGCGTTGTCCTGGCGCCTCTGGCGATGTGCCAGCAACAAAAGAGAATAACGTCCAAGTCGTCGCCGGTAGCTTTTATAAAGTATCCAGAAAATACAGCTATGGGCACCTACGAGGATGATTTCGTCGAAAGGATAAACAAATTCGATGAATTGTCGGAAGATTTATCCAACTTGGCTGTTTATAGGAATACCAGGGCCATCGATGACAATAGGTACACACACATCTACGTAATTTACATTTAGGAATGATATTTGTTTTGTTTTTCAATCTAATTCAATTTGGAGAAGGATTTTTGATGATTGTGATTTACAGGTCAGTAGACAGCATCGATGGTTCGAACAAAAGCTATCAACATTCCTCGCATTATCCGAGATCAAGGACTAAATCTAGCGAGGAGATACGAGAGAAAACACGAAGATCTAAGAATGTAACAATAGGAGATGGTATATGTCAGAGCATCGATATTAGGAACAACGTTCATAATTTTGCGATACTACAAGGTTGTCGCGTGATCGAGGGCTTCCTACAGATTGTTCTGATCGAGAATCATACAGGATCAGATTTTGAAAACGTTAGCTTTCCAGATCTAAGAGAGATTACTGGTTATTTTCTGCTTTATCGCGTTTACGGATTGAAGAGCCTTGGAACTCTATTTCCGAATCTCGAGACCATCAGAGGAGATATACTGCTTACGGATTATGCATTTATGGTGTACGAGATGCAAAACCTGCAGGAGGTGAGATTGCAGATTTTTTTCTCATTTCGTTTTAACCGTTAGATCCTGGTGCTTGGATGATTGATAATGTTCATGGATAATTTACCGCAAGGCAAGGCCACCGCATTAGATTCTACCTTATTCGTTTAAATGTTACGTCGTGGTGTGGTGTACGATGAGTCAGTCAGTAGAGTGTTAGTAGTAGTAGTAGTAGTCATATTTGTCGCACGAGATCAATCGTGATCGTCATTCCCACGGCAAAGCAAAGCTGATTTTGCCGGTTCGAAGGTTCGTTTCAATTTACATCAAAGAGGTACCGGTTAATAGGCGGGTCAAGTGGCGGGTTAATCGGTTAATTAAATTGACCGATAGGTTTGGTCTTTGACTGTCAAGATCATTTTTAATATGTTTTTATCTTATCGAACTTACAGATCGGCTTAACAAAACTGACGAAGATTGCAAGAGGTGGGGTAAGAATTGAAAAAAATTCAGCCTTGTGTTATACCAATACATTAAATTGGAACGCTATAGTCACGGCTGGAGATAATTTTATCAAGGACAATAACAATGAAAGTTCATGCCCTGGTTGCTCTTCTCAGTGTTCTGATGGTCATTGTTGGACCGCACAACATTGTCAAGTAACTGAAAAACCAAAGTGTCATGATCAGTGTCTTGGAGAATGCAATGGCGAAACGGATAGAGATTGTTACGTTTGTAAACACTATAGGCATGAAGGAAAATGCGTTGAGAGTTGTCCAAGTCATTTGTAAGTCACGTTTGAAGATAAATCCTCGTCAAGAATAATCCATGTTACGTAATATTCGTGTTAAGTAAACGATAATAACCGTCTACTTCTTCTGTGTTTTTAGATATGCCTATATATCAAGAAGATGTATTACTGAATTAGCATGTATAAGAATGAATAACTTGAGGAAAATATGGAGACTCGAAGATGAACAAAAATGGCGACCCTTTAACGGTTCTTGCATCACTCAGTGTCCCGAGGGATACGAGGATCATGTCGATGAAAATAACGTATGAATATTCAATATGATTATTTGTATCTTATTTTTAAAGTCCCAGTAATAATAATAATAATACTTATACAAAATTAATTTATTTCGTTTAGGTTACCACCTGTCAAGTTTGCAAGGCACGATGTCGTAAAATAGGTCATAGTGCTATAATAAGGCACATCTCGGATGCTCAAATATTTCGAGGGACGACTGTAGTAGACGGGGCTTTGGAATTCCAAATAAGAAATGGTAATCCAAACATCATGCGAGAACTGACTGAAGCTTTTGGTTTGATAGAAGAGATCACAGAGTATCTGAAAGTGACTCACTCCTTTCCAATAACATCATTGGGCTTCTTCAAAAAACTCCGAGTTATCAAAGGTAAAAGATTGGACATAAACAATGCGAGTTTAGTCGTATTGGACAATCCAAATCTTTCGAATCTCTTTCCGTCGACGCAGAAGATCGATATTGAAAATGGAAGATTGTTCTTTCATTACAATCCTAGACTTTGTATGTACAAGATCATAGAATTCAGTAAAATGGTAAAGATAACAGACTTTAGCGATCTCGAGGTGCAACCAGATTCTAATGGAGAAAAGGTAGCTTGTAGTGTAGTCAACATAAATATCACGGTTAAAGAAAAAGGCCCGAATTATATCGATTTGATTTGGGATAGTTATGAGCCACCTATAGGACAACAATTGTTAAGTTATATTTTGAGTTACATGGAAACCGAAAATGAAAACATCACTTACGAAGGGAATTCTTGTAGTAATAATACTTGGCAAATGCTTGATGTAGACATACCCAATGGAAATTCTTTATTTCAGAAGACAGTAACCAAACATATTTCGGGTTTGAAGCCGTACACGAAATATGCCGTTTACGTAAAGACTTTTTCTATGAGAAACGAAAGTTTTTTACTTTCGTCTAGTAGTCCCGTAGGTCAGTCGAAGATAATATTTTTCAGAACGAGCAGTGACATACCTTCTATGCCTACCGACGTTGTTTCTGTTGCATTGAGCGATACCGAGATTATGGTCAAATGGAATCCACCGGAGTATCCAAACGGTCCTATCGGTTACTACATGATATCCGCTTCATTAAAACAAGACGACGCAAAATTTCTTTCATCCAGAGATTACTGCAAATACGGCTTGATAAATGAACCTGAAGTAGAAGAAATACAAGAAGTTACTAAAATACCATTACAACCAATCGCTCCTCCTACCTCTTGCTGTTTCAAAGATGAATTTACTACATTGTCAACTTCAAAAAAGTTCCAGATGCTATTGTGTAATAAAAATTTCGGGATAAGTTCTTTAAATGCTGGCTGGAAAGATTCTTGCGTTTTCAATCGATACAATTCAGTGTACGATTTCAAATACAAATCGGAAAATAAAGTGAATATTATCAACAATGAATTAATTTATAACGTTAGCGCTGGAAATAATTCATTTCATTTGAAATATCTAAAACACTTTTCTTTATATACTATATCTGTTGCTGCTTGCGGAGTTAAACTTCGAGACGATGAGCATATGTGTTCGTCTGTGGAATACACGAACATTCGAACGAAAAAACGGGAGATGGCCGATAATGTTAGCAATGTTAAAACTCACATGATCAACAGTTCAATAGTCGTGGTTTCTTGGGATACCGTTAGAAATCCCAATGCACTCACTGTAAGTTATACGATAGAATATACGAATTTGAATGTCAAAGATGCAAAGAAAAGTACCGAGTGTATACCATACGTTGGACGTTACGAGGATCGTAAAATTTACTACATTAAGAATTTAAGTCCTGGTCTATACGGTCTACGAATACGTTCTACTTCATTAGCCGGCAGTGGTAATTTTTCCGAGATGGTTCGTTTTAACATCGAATTCATTGATGATAATAGAGTACTAGTGATACCCTTGGCAATCTTTGGATTTTTCAGCGTGGTTGCTATAATTGGATATTGTTACTTGAGATATCGTCGAAAGAAGAATACTCAAGCAAGATTGATAGCCTGTGTAAATCCTGATTACATAGAAACCAAATATATCCTTGACAGTTGGGAGGTACCTAGAGAAAGCGTCAAGATCTTGGAAGAACTTGGTAATGGTAATTTCGGTATGGTATGCCGTGGTCTTTTGGGAAACGAGGAGGTAGCGATCAAGACGATCTCTGCGGCATGCAGCGAGCGTGAGAAGAACGAGTTCTTAAATGAGGCCTCGGTTATGAAGAATTTCTCTACCTTTCACGTAATCAAATTATTAGGAGTCGTTAGCTTAGGTTCTCCGCCGTACGTCATAATGGAACTCATGGAAAACGGAGATTTGAAGACTTATTTGCGACGCATACGAGACACCGATTTAATTCCAGATACCTCGAGGATAATAAGAATGGCGGCTGAGATTGCGGACGGCATGTCTTTTTTGGAATCGAAGAAGTTCGTTCATCGTGACTTGGCTGCTAGAAATTGTATGATCTCGAAGGATTTGGTTTGTAAGATTGGAGATTTTGGAATGGCCAGAGACGTCTACGAGACCGATTATTATAAAATCGGAAAGAAGGGCCTTTTGCCAATTAGATGGATGGCACCTGAAAATCTTTCGGATGGCGTTTTCACATCCGACTCGGACGTTTGGTCATTCGGTGTTGTACTCTACGAGATACTTTCTCTCGCTGAGATACCCTATCAAGGATTTTCTAACGATGAAGTATTAAATTACGTGCTTCACAAAGGTGTTCTTAGTGTACCGAAAAACTGTCCTATTAATATACAAAAAATAATGGAAAAGTGTTTCAAATGGCGACCGAGCGATCGTCCAACGTTCATGGAAATCGTAGGGGAATTGGAACCATTTTTGGCCCAAGACTTTTGTGAAAAATCCTTTTATCACTCAAGCGAGGGTATACATATGCGTAATCTTGGAATAAAGAAGGCCTTTCATCAAGCTGCACCGATACGTTTTCATTGGGGTAACGAGACTGCTAGATGGGTTCGAGAATTTGAGGACAATGTGACGCTTCTTGATCAGACTAGGGCTAGCACCAGTCGTGGCCGAATATTCAGGAGCGGTTTTCAACAGGTCGGTAATGTTCCACCTTTAGAGGAAGTTCCTCTAAATCGATAAAGTTTTTCTCTCGTTTTTCAAACTCGCGTCTTATATATATAATAATAATAATAATAATGTCTTATTGTTGCCGTGTTTGGTCTCGCGCGTGCATGAATATGAATACGAAAGAACAACAACAACAAACAAAAGAAAAAAAGCGAAGAAGAAAAATGGTTAATGATTATGTACAAACATACACTCAGGGCAATATAATGGGACGAATAATTGGAAGAGGAAAAGAAAGGTAAATAATATTATATATATATATATTGAAAACGTGAATTACGCGAAATCGTAATTTTGAAGATTATTTACGTTCTCTTCCTCGGCGGGACCAGACGCGAATCCTCTTCTAATATCGTCGCGAAACGAAGAAAGACTTAAATAGGACTATTAGTTTAGATAACATACCTACAAGTTAATAACGCATATCGCCTATTCTTTCTTCTATGGAAGTCACGGTTCATGGACCTACAAATATATGTATTTAGGATAAATCCACTTTTTTTAATGTGTTTCATTTTCTTTTTCTATTTTTTTTTTCTTTTTTTTTTTTTTTTGTTTCTTAAGCGCAACCAAATGTTCGACAAGCCTTTTTTTAATCATTCATTCCTAGAAAGAAAGAAAGATTAGTTTTAGCGAGTCTCTAGAACTTGATGAAAGAGTATTTTAGTCGAAGTATCATTGTCTTACCACAGAGTTCCTTCTCGCATACATACCCTTATATACACGGGCATGCATTAATTCATAGTTTTCACGCAGATTCTATATATAAATATATATTATTATTACATAATTACATACATACCCACATTAAAACTTAATGCACTAACAATAAGCAATCGATGCAAATCAATAGATCATTTAGTCTGAATTAGAAAAAAGAAAAAAAGACGATTTTCCATTAACAAGTATATAAACATACATATTCATGGTGACCCATAAGTAAGTTGACAAAAATGCATTATATTATTATTGCTAAGAAATTTGATTTGGAAAATGTCAAGGCATATACAGGTGAACATTTAATAAAACAATTCTGTATGTGCCTTTGATTCTTTTAATGTTGACCTTGAAGAATAAAATATAGGCCTATATACAAGTGAATTATTCCATGTTCAACTATTTCTACATTATTTACCAATTGATTTATGGGTTAAACTGTGTATTTAGTAAACACACATACATACATATTCATTGCAATAAGTATGCTCGTGATTGTTGCAATAATCATATTAGATATCATAGAACCGAATAAATAGATCAAATTGTAGTGGAAAAAAAAAATTGGAAAGATTTGAAAATGATACATCCGTGAAAAAAAAAAAAAGAAGTTTATATGCATGGAAAAGAAAAATTTATCATCGTTAATTAATAAAAAAAAAAAAAAAAAAAAAAAGAAAAAAAGAAAAAAACTCGCGTCGCATTAGACGATAATCAAATCTCTAATTTATAATATTTAAGTACACGACATATATTTATGATGAATTTAAATAACTCGAATGAATGAAAGAGAGAGAGAAAAAAGTTTAAAAAATAATAATAATAATGATAGATCTAATCAAAATCGTTGCACGAATAGTATTCCATGTAGAACATTAATATATCGTTTCTACGTATTTTTTTACATCACCTTATCGATAGTTCACAGCAATACATGATTAGAAAAAAAAAAGCAAAGAGAGAGAGAGAGAGAGAGAAATAAAAAGAGTGTTGTGTTGCGTGATTAGTATACTTGTATGTATGTATGTATGTATGTATGAGTTAGAAAGAGAGAGAGAGAGAGAAAGAATGAAAGAATAATATAACACAAAGGAAAGTAAATAATCTAACACAGTTTTGCACGAATTAACCAAATCGACATATTTCATCAAGCAATACATCAGAGCAATTTCATTTTTCTTTTTTTTTTTTTAATTTTAAATCGCTAATAGCAATATATCGATAAACTCGATAATAATCGATTTTAGTAATTCGCTATCGCTAAAGGAAAAGGACAAAAAAAAATAAACAAAGATAAAAATATCTATATTAAATATTTATATATTCGAAAAGAAGCTTTCTAGAAGGAAAGAAAAAGAAAATAAAATAAGACAGGACGCGGAAATAGGAATAAAAAAAAAAAAAAAAGAGAGAAAAGATGATTTAGGTTGGTCGTTAAAAAATAACTTACGATAGAAAGACATTTTTTTTTTTTTTTTTACGCGAATAGAATTCTGTCGAGCTTTATATATGAAAAATCTCGTAAAAAAAAAAAAAAAAAAAATAAGAAAGAAGAAATGTTGAACTTATTCCGTCATTTTGTTATCGTCATTTTCAACGAAAATCCCACTACAATATTCTCTAAATCTACACAGGCGTGTATGATTTGTTTTTTTTTTTTTTTTTTAATCTTTCAGAAACGCCCATACGTAAATTCTCGATAAAAAAAAAAAATTAAAAAAAGAAAAAAAACATGTTTTACAAATTTTCGTTTCCGCAATAAGCAAATTAGAGGAAGAGAATAGACATGGTGAGAAAATTCTCGCGCCGTTTTATATGTTATATACATAGGTATATAAAACGTATGCACATATACTTATTATTTACATACCTATTGAAAAACAAAAATAAAAATAATAAAAAATAAATAGAAAAGTAACGTGTATAGTAATAACGGTATGAAATATATTCCGTTGTTTACAAAATTATACAATGAAAGTATAATTTAATGCATCTTGCCAAATTTAGCAAGAGCTTTATAAAATAATAATTTGACATTTCAATCATTGCATTATGTTCTTGCCTATTTGCCGTGCTATAAATATTGGATCGTTTGGACAAAATTCTCTTAACGAATTATTATTATTTATTTTTCGTATTTATTTATTTCTTCTTTTTTTTTTTTTATTTAACAACAAAGTTTTGATATTATTGAATTTTTCATTAAACAATTTATTAATCCTTTCAGTGCTGAATACTTTTAATTAAAATGTTTCATAGAAATGGAATAATTTATTAATAATAAATTATATTTAATAATTAAAGTTTTTCTTTCTGTGAATATAATTTAATTAATTAATATAAACACATATTACATTATTTTACATTAATATTAACAAACACGATACAAAACGAACGATAAGGTTAGTAATTTTTACTAAACGCATATATGCGTCCATAGCACGCTAAGGGTTAATGAACTTTCTGAACGATCCAATTGTCTTGTTTTTTTTTTTTTTTTTTTTTTAATTTATTTTATTTTTTTATTGTCCATCCCCTTCACCTCAAGGAGTTTTTTTCGAATCTCAAAACGCCACTTATAACAACGTTTCTCTTTTTGTTTTTGTTTTTTTGTTTTATCATGACGTATACATGTAGAATATATTATAATAACCCCCAAACGCGTATAATAATAAATAATAATTCTATATTCGCGAATAAAAATGATCCTTCCAGTATAAGAATCTAATTTTCATTTGGAATATGTATGAAACATCAAATACCGAATTCAACATGTCGTAATGCTACGACCAAAGAAAAAGACTCATTATTAAAATCGATTTTAACAATTTAAAATAATAAAAAAAAAAACAATCACATATACATACACATATATACAGGCAACTAGTCATTTGTGGTATAGCAAAAGTGTTAAACGAAATACATTTATTAAAAATTATATAATAATCATTAAATTAAATTAAACAATAAATAAATAATTATCGATTAAAAAAAAATGGAGAACGAGATTCGCGAATCGAGACCTTTCTTTTTATTTTGTAAACTTCAAAAAGTAATATTATCAAAAAGATAAATAATTGCAAATTGATTTAAATATTTCTGTATACTGTTCTGATGATTTTTGATGATCATACGGTGAATGACGTTCTTTTCTATCGTAATCGAATTGATTTTATAAAATTAGAGGACACAAATTAATGATGATGATGATAATTATAAAAAAATATAAGCTAAAGGATTTAACTTCGTGAATTACGACGATACGTTATAAGATTTTCAAGGATATCGGCGTTGGCAAACAGCCATTACGGTATTCTTTGTTTGTTTGTTCATTCGTTCGTTCGTTCGTTCGTTTGCGAATCATGAGACTAGTATAAATGTTTCGAACTACAAAGAAATCCTATTACGAGGTCACAAAATAACTGTTCTCAATAATTAATAATGTTTCGTGTTGGAAAATAAAACAAAATAAATAAAAATAAAGAACGGGGGAGGGGGAGCTGGGAAATATACGGATATTAAAATATGCAAAACAAACACACAACAAAATAAAATGAAATCGCGTTCGGTTTAATTGAAATTAAATTCGCGATCGAAATAATTAAACAAAGATCGTGAAATATTTTTTTTCTGTTTCTTTTTTTTTTCTTTTCTTACTTTGCTTTAAACAAAGTATACGTTTTCATAGGATTAATAAACGATATTATTTGATATCAAATGGTCGGACTATAAGGAAAGAAAACAGTATCGGTTTTTATTTACTTGGCATTCCGGGTTATAGCCAAGATTTAGATTTAAAGTTAATTATTTTGTGAATTGTTTAAATTCATATTTTTGTGTGTGTATGTATATATATATATGTATATAAAACAGGGCAACACTTAACGAATTTCAAATGATTTTGAGAGATCGAGTCAATAAAAAAAATGCATCCATCCTATTATAAAATACTTACGTAGGTCTAATACTTAAACACTTAAGTGACATTAAATTAAATGAATGAATTAATTATATTAAGTTTTTTCGCGTACAAGAAGAATAATAGGTTAATTTAATATCATTTATTTTTATTATTATTATTATTATTATTATTATTATTATTATTATTATTATATACATATATAATTTAACAAATATTTATTTGAGAATCATAGTTGTATACTTGCAGTGAACTCGATCGTAGCAACATTTTTGTTCTTTTTTTTTTTTTATTCTTTTTTCCTTCAGATCTTGGAGACAAGTCTTACTTAATGTTAATCTAATGTAACATTTATATTTAAAAACGGTAAAAGCCGTATTACTACCTACTATAATATCTACTTTAAAGAACTGGATTTTCCGATTTTCGTTGCATAATATTCTTAAACAATGCTTCTAGGCATTCTTATTTTCGCGTTAAACGCAAAATGGATACGATCGTAACTATAATTATATTTGACATATCGATCGTATCGATGTATGCAGAATATATTTAAGATTATATGGTAATACGAATATAAGAAAAAAAAGAAAAGAAAATAATAAAAAAATAAAAGAAACTAGATATATATATACACGTACACTACATACGTGGAAAGTATCGTAATCGTTTAAAAACGACGTACTTGATGACTGAAAAATAATTTTTAATATAGTTTTAAATTAATCGTTCGATTAATAAATTTGTATATATTAAACATTACGAATATACAAGGTGATATCAATAAATCTATTCACCTTGAATAACTCCGTTATATTGGTAATGATAATATGAAAAAAGAATGTTAGCTACAGAAATTGCATGGCATAGAAGAAAAATGGGGAGAGGGGGAGGAGGTAATATTATGATGCTAAGTTTTTTATTGCGTGGGTGGAGTCGTGAAAAAAGGTTTCGATGTGATTTTCGTTGTTTTTTTATACTGATAATAGAATATTTTAATTTTTATTGCATTTTCACGAGAGTGAATATTTTCTCGTGCATTTTCGATTAAATAGAAATTGGTTTTGAAGTCTTTTGATACAATTTTTTTTGTACTTGTCGATAAAACTATACGTCACAGGGTTGAGATAAAAAGATGTACATATTGAAAGAATTATTTTTAAGCACACACAAATACAGACACACTATTTGAATCCAATCAAAAATTATTTTTACATTGTAAGATTCTTCTGAACCCTTCTACTCCACCTCCTCAGGAATACACTATCAATAAAAACTTTTCTATGATGATGTATGAAAGTAAAAACTGTGTTTTCAAATGTCTGTTAAAAGCTGTGCCGTAAGCTTGCCAAATTCCGAGCTTACGAAAACAACGTTGTTATAAAATCACTTGTTAATACTAGCAATGAATTCTTGCACCCTTAGAACCATAGATTCCTGTTGATTTTTGTAGATATAGAAAAACAAGTAATAATTATGAATAATCTTATTCGTATCATGACTTTTCACGAGATGATCGTTATTGAATTCTTCTTTACCAGCGTAATATCATTTTGATTGATACCGATATCCTGTTTTGTTAATATTTATTACAAAATCCATTCCCTCCGATGAGGGATGATCGAACGCGTTTATAAATGAAATTTGTCAGCAGGTTCTAACGTTTCTTCTAACGATGCAAATCATTTTTCATTGATAAATCTCGACAGGGAATAAAATCTTTAATAAAGTGACACGTAAGATTCCTCCAGGCCAATTCCTAGGAGTTTTGTTGGATTTGTACCAACTAAAAAAGTCCTTGTATACAAGGTCATCTTCCATTGCTGTAAATGAGGATTGTGATGAAGACCGTGGTTTCTTTTGATTGGTTTGCTAGCACTAACCATCCCCTTTCCCTTCTCAGTTCTTCCCACGATGTGCATGGACACAACCTTGACATTTTCTGCAACAAATTCCCCCTTCATTCGTACACCTCGTACCCCCAATTCGTTTAAAATTCTAAAAACTGTTTTATTGATTGCTTTCATTTGTTTGAATCAAAAGTTTCGATTTTTTTGATGTCCCATAGATTCAAAATTAATGCAACACACACCACACATCAGATCAACAATTGTCATTAGAAAATTAATACAAAATCATATCATTCCATTAAAAAAAAAAAACTAATGTGATCTTCATATCTCCAAAACAACTCCACCTAGGCTAAAAAAAAAAAATCAAATAAACGTCATACTTACGGCTCCTTGTTGTTGTCCCCCATGCAACTTCTGTTTGAGAACAATTTGTCTGCTAAACAATCATATAATTCCTGAGTTATTCTAACAATGAGACATTACAATTAACTCTTAACCGATTTTGATCTTTTTTTTTTTTTTTTATTAATTTTGGCTTCTTCCATAAAAAGAACAAAAACTTTTGAAAGAAGTTTTTCAAATACAGTTAATACTTATATTGTGCTGTATAACTGTGTTGTAACTTTATTGAAGTCATTAAAAAAAAAATATATTCACAATTTTATCTCAAAAACTCAAAAACCTGTGTTAATAAAAATGTCAAGATAGAAATTTGAAATTATTTTCTTCCTTCTTAAACTTCTCCCCTTGTTTTTTTAAAAAGAAATGTTTGGTAGTTGTTCTTATACTCCTACATTAATGTTTAATCCTAACGGAGACCCTTACAAAACTGTGTTATAAAGTTTTCAAAATATCTGAGACAAGAAGATTGTACACAATCCTTGTTAATTCTTCTAGTTTCTTTATTCCATTATCTCCCACACCTGCTTATCCATTTGTACATAATAAATAATTATTTCATGAATATGTAAAATGTGGAATTAAACAAAAAAGGGTAGGTTCTCACTGATTGATTCATATTTGATCAAAAACTTTGGCAGAACTTATGTTATATTTTTTTGATAAATTCGTCACATAGAAAAAGATCAAAATCGGTAAAAAATGAACTGTAAATGTTTCCTTGTAAATGGTAATAGTTATTGATTCATCCTGTATAATATAGATATATTAATATATTACTTAAAAAAAATAGTAGTAGAGTCTGTCCCAATTTCCAGAATTACACTCTGTATATATAATATAGATATTTACATAGATTAAAAATAGAATTTAAGATTTTCTCAATTTCAATTAAATTATTTTCTTTTTATCTATAATTATATAATTTAATCAATTAATTATTTACATAATAGATAGTGGGACAGCAAGTTATTATATAAAATGATATACCAGAAAACGCTTAAAAGTGCAGTCTGATTATACAATCCAATTTCGATTGTCCAAAGTATTTTTCCAATGAAGTTCATTCTTCTTTTATTTTATTTTTTGTTTGTTTGTTTTTTTTTATTTTCATTTTTTTTTCCTTTATCCAATTACATGGTAACAAATAATAATGGGGTACCAAATAAAAACATGCTCTATAAATGTACGATTAGGCATATTTAATAATAATCATTGATTATTTCATTCGTATTTCACGATACCAATTCTATTACTGCGATTAAACGTAAAACATAAATCATATTTTTCTAAACAATTGTTTGCGAAAGTTTATACTCGTTTATTTGTGCAATCAAATAATCGAAATATTTCATACAAAATTAATTCTCGTTTATATTTATCATTACATTTTCCAAATGCTTCCAATAATAATCTTCATTGTTTTTTTTTTTTTTTTTTTTTTTTTTTTTCATATACATATACACGAACAAAAATTATTTATTTAATTATGAAAATAAAATTCTGTATTTGTCTTTTGATTTTTTTTTTCTTTTTTTCCACTTTTTCTATCGTAACACTTACTATGTTCGATAATACTCGCTCAGGAAGCTTGTTATTATTTTAATCATTTTAATCAAGTTCTTTTTTTCTTTTTTTTATATCAATCTGATTTATCCTTGGAAGAAAAAAATAGTAAAAGCGTTTCCCACGCTATATATCTCTCTACGTATGTATATATAATAAAAATAATAAAAATAATAATAAAAATATATAAACCTATATATATATATATATACTATATGTATACGTGCAAAGCATCGTTGCTCCTCTCCAAGATGGAAGAGGAAAAACGTGTCAGCAAGAAAATATTTATTCGAAAAATTACAAAATTCGATTTAAAAAAAGAAAGAAAACAAATTATAACGATAGAAATAGAAAGAAAGAAAGAAAGAAAAAAAAAATAAAAGCAAGAAATATCGTTTACGAAAAAAAAAGAAAAAAAACAAAAATCAAATTTGTAATTCGTGAAACGATAGAAAAATAATTTGGTTTATAAAAAAACTTAAAGAAGACCCCCACAGCAAAGAAAATGTATGTGTGTGTCCGTATATACTCGTACGTGCGTGCGTGTATATTCCTAATCAAAAAATCCTGCCATACCGTGTCTTCCAAGACAGAAAACTATGAAAACACTATTGTAAACTAGATAAAAATTATTTATATATATATATATATATATATATATATATATATATATAACATACCTCCGAGACCCATAAGTTATTGTATACCATATATGAATAAGCAACGAGAAAAGGAGAGAGAAAGAGAGAGAGAGAGAGAGTGAATGTAAGTGAGTGTTCAAGAGTATGCAAGAGTGAAACTGAAGAAAGAAAAAGAAATAGAGAGAGAGAGAGAGAGAGAAACAAATATATTTAATATAATATAATAATAATATATAATATAATTAATATTTCATACATTTATCCGATTTTGCGGATAAGAGAAATAAGCGTGTGTGCAACTTATCAAACATTCTCTTTTTAAAAATTACATGCATATATGTATTTTACGTATGTTTAATTATTAAAAATTATTCACACACATTGAAATTAAATCGATTAGAAAATCGTTCGAATGAATGTTAATCGTTTCACAATGTAGATTTCTTTTCTTTTCTTTTCTTTTCTTTTTTTTTAATTTCACTTACGTAAATAAATCGTGCGTAGAATTCGTAATTTATAAAACAAACCGAAAAAAAAAAAAAGAAATAAATCACATTCGATTTTTTGCGTAAAAAGAAGACTTGAAAAATAATTATTGTTCTTGATCGATCTCTCGATATGTATATAATAATAATAATATTATACATATAAAAGAAAAGAAACAAACAAATATATATATACACCAATACACATACACGCGAAATAAATAAATGCGACCACACGAAAATGTACATACCTAACATTGCACTAATATATAGTATTGCCGCTGAGTATTACAACTAGTCACATAAGCCAAAAGTTTGTTACTCTCATAAAAGTTTTCTTTTTTTCCAGTTTTATAAATAAAGAAGGTTTACAAACCCAATTATATATCTTATTTCTTACGATCCAATTATTATTATTATTATTATTATTATTATTATTATTATTTTTGTAATTGGATATAATAACTCGTTCATTTAAAATTTCACTAGGAATTGCTGATGCATCACGCGTCATTCGTTTATTCAAAAATATTCAAAAGAAAAGAAAATACATATAAAAATAGTCTGACTATTCATTTCCGCATTTATGTATATATATATAATGCATGCACAAATACATTCAAAGTCGAAATTATCGTTCAACCAACCATGGTACGTTTTATGAAGCAGACAAGTGCCATAAGTCGTGCGATAATCGAACGAGAATCGTGCTTGTGGTGGCATTGTGCTTTTCCAAAATTATTTCAAAGTGAATTTCTATTTTGTTTTTTTGTTTTTTGTTAAATCTCTTTGTCGAAAAAAAAACATTTATTTTATTACGATAATTATTTCTCGTTCGACATATATAAAAAAAAAAAAAAAAAGAGAAGAAATATTATGTTTAACCAGTCCTTCATCTGTGAATAATATTTCTTAAAAGAATCGTTCTTGGAAATATATATACCTCGCATCCTTCATTTTCCTTTTTCCTTTCTCTTTCAATATAACCACGTAATGCTCGACAACAACGTCAGTTGCAAAGCGCATACGTTGATCCTTAAAAAAAAATTATGATGAGAATTCTATAATGATTCTTATTGGTACTAGTAAGTATAATTAAAAATGATTTATTCAATTTTATATTAAGGATCGAAATTTGCAAAGGAAAAGAAAAAATAAAACAATTTCAGTCACATAGAAATTTATCTTTATCGTAAATTACATTCGTATATTTTACATAAATAATTGTAAATAAGATTGAAATTTGTGATATTATCGTTGAAGAAAAAAAAAGTCAAGCTTAAAACAAACAGATCATTATTTTTAAATACTATGTTATATAAGATTTATTTATCAGAGAAAAGAGAATCAGTAGATATCAAATTATAAATACAGATTCTTGCAACGACGTGATATCTTTGTTCTTACACGGATGATAAATAAATAATATTTGAAAATTTTGTGAGATATACTGTTTCAAAAAAAAAAAGCGATTGCAAAAAATGTTGTAATTAAGTTTTGTCATTGCACATCAATCGTGGTATGTATAAACTGATCTACCATTTTCAAATAGAAACTCAAGACAACGTTTTATTCTGGTTGTCGTAACCACGCTAATAAGTAGGTCTCACGCCGTTAGTCTTCTTGAGGAAATCACGCGAACAAAGTTATCCTTGTCGACTGGCAACTACTTAATTTGATAGATAACAAAAAACATCAGGAAATATAAAGAAAGAAAGAAAAAGAAATAATCAAGGAAAGAGAATTTCCATTCATATTTTCTTCGAATGAAATTTGGAACTTTGCAAAGAACAGAATTTAGTCTCTTTCTTTCTCTTGTTGGAATATAAGTGTTCTATAACGAAAGTTCTATAACGAAATCGAGTATTCAAGAAAGGGACACTTTCCTTGCGGTTTCAACGTTACGCGATTGATTACTTCAAAACATTGTGAGAACGAATCGAATAAAACAAGTTTCAATAGATAGAATAGCTCAAGGATATATATATATATATAAGAGGAAAAAAAAATGATCCTATTAATCCTTCTATACTTTTTGATGATTTTTGGTGTTACAACAAGTAAAACGTGTAACTCGAACAACGGTGATGGTAATAATTTAAATCATTATTAAAATTATATACGAAGATATTTTCATTCTTGAAGATATTCAACAAAAATTCAACTTCGAATCAATCTCAGAATTTCAGCATTCTCACGTAAGTTTAATTATATCACCGATTATATCAAAATCAATGATACGTGAACTGGAAATTTATTGGAATCATCCAAAGTATCGATCGGATAGCGACAAAATCGCACTTTACACTGATGATCCAGCAAATGGATTAGAACCGATTTTTACTTTGGAACCTAAATCATCGAGTGGTATAAAGAATACAGGAATTCAAGCTGAGTATTTACCTACTAAAAATTTGACCTTCCAAGGACAATGTCTCAGTACGTTTTAACAAAAAGATATCTTTATTTTTTATTTTTATCAATTTGACGAGTTTAAGGAATTAACTGTGTTTTTATATTTAGACTATTACGTTGCTTGGTTGAGAAATGGTGTCCTGAGGAAAGTGAATTGTCTTAAGACGTATCCTAATTGGATGGCTGAAAGAAAAGATATTCTAGGTCCTCTTAGAATGAATAAAATCTTTTTACCAGGTACTCACGATTCGGCATCTTACGCGATCCACAAACTGGCTGCTGAAGAGGACATTATTGATAAATATGTTATAACGCAGGTGAAGAAAAATACATATATTCAATTATAATTAATCCTCTAATTAAGTAATATCGATTTGAGCAACGTTCGAGACTTTTCATAGCTTTCAGGACATAGACGTACTCGCGCAATTGATATACGGGGTAAGATACTTGGACATCAGAGTAGGATATTATCCACGCACGAATGAAATTTGGTGGGGTAATCATGGAATCATACGATTAATACCATTAAAAGTTATCATCGAACAAGTAAAAATATTTCTCAATAATACAGAGGAAATCGTGATCTTCGACGTTCAAGAATTTCCCGTTGGTAATTATCACATTGATATTTAAATTTATCATGAAACAATTTAACTAAACACTTCGTTTAATTTGAACAGGATTTCAAAAAAATGTATCCATACATCATCAGTTCGTTAAATATTTGGAGAAACAATTTGCAGATTACTATTTACCTTATAGAACTGGTTGGCTTACAACATTAAATACAATTTGGTCCTCGAAAAGGAGACTGATTATTGGCTATGATGAAAAACAAATTCTCAGTTTATATGAGAGTCTATGGCCTTGCGTTACGCATCAATGGGGTAACGTTCAAACTATCGATGATTTATATCGGTATCTTAATCGTATTGAAACATCGACTGCTCGGTAAAAATCCTTTATCTTTATAATCTTTATCTCTTGACTGAACTATCCTATAATATAATTTGATATCTTCTTTTCAGGGACTACAAAATAACGCCGAGATCTGCAATGGCGGAATTAACTCCTAATATGTGGGACGTGATTTGGAACAGATTAGGAGGTCTTCGTCAAATGGCTGATAAAGTCAATGCTAATGTCACCAATTGGTATGCCACCAAATGGCAGCATACAGCTAACATCGTCGCTGTTGACTTCGTAAGAAGTTCTGGTATCATAGAGACTTCTATCGAATGGAACGATAGACGGAATTCTAACTGTTAATAAACAATAAATTCTACATGTTTCATTTGATATTTTCTCACAAACTGTGAAAGAATTAGTTAGATAGATAATACCTGTTCTTTTTTTTTTCATCTTCTATTATCAACGATTTTAGTTTTATTAGCTCATTCTGTTTTCCCTCGTTTAATCTCGTATTAAAAAAAAAAAAAGATGAATCGTATAATACGTATATAACTTTTTACGTGACAAAGAGATTTCCGGCGGAAGAAGAAATAACAATAACGTCAAGGAGACCAATAGAAATACTAAGTCGTGCTCGTACATTGGGAGATATCAGTTCATCGTTTGTCACGGGTAATAACGGTTGTCGGTAGGATTCAAAAATAAACTTATTTACCAAATCAATTTCTTCTTAATTGAAATAATAAATAAAAAGTTAAAATGTTAGCTAATGATATATCTATGAATGTAATGATGCTTATATCAATTGTAATTGTGTTTTTCTTGAATCAAATAACTATAAGTACTGGCAATACTTTTTTTTGTCAAAATAATCAACAATGTACGTTTCTTGAATATTGTCCAGATATAGCGATGCGTATGAAAAAGAATGAATTTCCAATATACAGGTATATTTGATGCATCTCTATAAGCAACCAAAAAAAAAAAAGAAAAAGTGTACAAATCTTATAAACCTGATTACAGATTTCGTCAATCGATATGCGATTATTCAGGATTAAGACCAAAAGTGTGTTGCGATACAATTAGTTATCCTGTTAATCCAACATTATATGAAGAAAACATAAGATCACTGTTAGAATCAAGATCGTATTACAAATGTGGTAAAAGTCTTATTAAAAATAACATTGATAATTTTGGATCTTACCCTTTTCTAGCTAGAATTGGTTTCATAAGTAAGTACACTGTTAATCATTTGAAATACCATGAATTGAAAATTTCAATTTCAATGTTATTTCTTTTGATGGTAGATTTGCAAACAGGACACATCAAATATCCTTGTAGTGGTACAATTATAAGTGAAAGAGCAATAGTAACTACAGCTTCCTGTGCTCTTGCTAATTCTCAAATCTACAAATTGTATACACTTGAATATATCCTTAGATATTTAATATCACTTCAAGAAGAGTTAAATGCATGAATTAAACGTTTAATCGTTATTTTTAAATAGGTATGTTGTAACTATTGGAGAATTTAACACCGAAACAGATCCTGATTGTAATTCCTTACTTTGTGGTCATAAAGTTAGACATTATAATATATCCTATATAATAAAACATCCGAATTATTGTGCTGACAATTTTGAAAATAATATAGCATTAATTCGTTTAGAAAGACCTATTCATTTTGAAGGTAAATAGATATTTAAATTAAAAATAAATTCATTTCTTATAATTAAATATAAATTTTGTACACAGTAACAGCACAACCTGTTTGTCTATTACCCAAAGAAATTTATATTAGAACAGGTTCAAATACTGTATTGATTGGTTGGGGTAGATTATCGAATCAAAAAGGTATTTAAAGTAAGCAAAAGAAAGTAATCATTGTTTTAATATTTAACGTTGTTTTCAGATATGTTAAATATACAACAAGAATTAAAAATGGTATTGTTACCTAAACAAAACTGCTTAGATTTTATAAATGAAGGATACTCGGTAGAATTGTGTGCTGGCGGAGAAACAGAACCTTGTTCAGCTTACAATGGAAGTCCCCTATTGTACAAATATAGTGATACTTATTTTTTGGTATAAGCAATTATTTTTTATTCATAAACATATACGTTTAATATATAACGTAAAATAAAGACAAATTTTAGCTAATCTACTTTACATCTCCAGGTAGGAATTCTATCCTATGGCTCCAACTGTGATGACAAATCAAATTTACCAGTGGTTTTTGTGGATGTAAAAAAATATACGAGATGGCTTTTAGAAAATCTTTAAATATTTTATATGTATATAAATAATGACAATTAGTTTTACCTTAAAACTTAATTAACACAAATTATATATATATATATCTATATATATTACATTCATTTGTTTCCATTTAAATCTCAATAATTACTTCTGCTATAACTTATGTTTAAATATATTTAAATATTTGCCGCGTGTCATTTCTTTAGCCTCTTCCATACCAAGTTGATAAGCTAAATCATGTAATTTTTTAACTTCTGATATAAGTCCTGTCATAGATAAATTTCCCAATTCTTTGAAAAGAAGAATCATCTTAATACATGATGATATGTATAATTAAAATTTGATATCGGTTCAGCATCTACTTACGGTGTAACTGATTCAAATCATCCGTGGTTAATAAAGATGCCCAAGTAGATGGCTCTAACTGAGGAGAATTTTGAGCTACAAACTCGTTTACACCTGGAACTTCATCGGTCGCTACTATATATGGTATTTTATGCTTTTATAATGAATAAACAATACCTGATAGGTAAAGTGTATAATTATGTAAAATTAACTTACTTTGCTCTGGCCATAAGTCTGGCGATGCTCTGTCTAGTTTTTCTAAACTCATAAGACTTTCTTCGACGCAAGTCAAATCTGTTAGTAGAAATATTAAAAATAAATACTAGAAAGTTAATACATTAACTTTGGAATTTGAATATATGCAACGTTATTTACAAATAATATATTAATCTTATGTATACATGTATAGTTTAATATTAATAATAAAATATTAACTTAAAACTAAAAACATTGACTTAAAAAAAATATACCAGTTTGATCCACAGGTTCATCCGTTGCCATGTTGTTAAATATTAATAACAAGTAACATTGGAAATAAAAAAAAATCGAAATGGAGAATGGAAAATGTCGTCGATAAAAATACACGTTATTAATTGACCTTTTATTTCTATTAAAATCTTCGATAATATTAAGAATTGTTTTCACGACTAACACTTTTTTGTAATTCTCTCGTCAAATCAATTTGTTGTTGAAGATTATAGATGTTTTCTATTTTCCGGCGCTGCTGTCGTTCGATATCTCGCAATACACCTTCGTGAAGTCGTTTTCTAAGAAAGTAAAATAAACTCACATAACCTCCAATAGACAAAACATATTAATAGTTAATATTACCTATCATCTTCCTGTTTGTAATGTACGTATCCTATTATGCCGGCAGATAATAGACAACACGTTCCAAAAGTGAGTTTAGCAAGCGTTGACATTTTCCTTTTTTTTGTATTATCTACTTTAAATAAAATAAATCTTATATATAAACTATCGAGAGAAGTTAACACATGTTGAATATCTACTATCGAAAATAAGAACAATCGATCATTCGATATTTTGCCATCTAATCGATATAATACGTCCTCTACACATTTTACTGTAGTATAGAGTTTGTTTAAAGCCATATTTAAGTACATAATATGGAAAAAAAACGATTCGAATAATAATTCGTTAATTAAATTGATAACAGTATTATTTTTTATTTCTTATGTTTTATCTCATACTTCTTATTTACATTACACGAGCATGGTGATTAGTTTTACTTTTACATATTTATAATATCATTAGCTTTTGATGCTCTAAAAAAAGAAATATTAAAGGTGGTGTAAATCTTCAAATACGTACAATTTATATATATATATGATTTAAAATATATTTTGTTACTCGTGTATCTTCATATACCACATACAATCTTATAGATATACTTACACATTTTTGAAGCTAACTAAAAGAAAATATTGATAATTATTTTTATTATTATAAGTGACAAAATAGATGACAGAAAATGATTTATTTTTCTACCTTATAGGACTACTCATGCTAGAAATGAACTATGATTCTTCTATGAGTTGTGGTTTTACACGTATAGATTAGGAAATAACAAAGAAGAACTTTTTACATCGGTAAATCAACTTTAATCAGAATAACTGAAGAATATCAGAAGATTTAAGTGTTTTTATTTCGATATAATCGAAGTACACTTTATTCTCTGAATAATAAAATAAAATCAGAAGATTTACCTTGTTTGAGAAGAAACGTTATTAGTTTTGTTAAAGAGACTAATATAATACATGGATAACACAGAAGATTGGATATTTGTATTTACATTAATTTAAAAAAAAAGAAAAAGCATGGAAAACTGATATAGAATTCGATGAAAAAGAAAAATACAGATATAATTTCTACTGGTTATAAGAAATATAAATATAAAAATATTTGGTAAAAGCTGAAACAAAAGAGAAGGAGATATTGAACTTAAATTAAATACTAAAAATACAAAATATTTAATGAAATAATTTATAGATACATATTTCATAATATATGAATTATAATTTTATAAAACTATTAAAACATGGAAAATTATTGTGAAGTTTGTTCAGTACAATTATTGAATAATATTCAATTCCAAAATCATTTATCAGGAAAAAAACATTTAAAACAATGTCAATTTAAAGAATTTCAAAAAAGGATTATAGAACACTCTATATTTGTTTCTTCTATACCAAAATTTATACCCAAGGATGAACTATTGAAGTTTTTTTTACAATTTGGGCCAATTGCAAACCACAAAATGGGAAAGCATTATGTTATTATTGAATTTGAAAATAGGTATAAGAAAATTTGATTAATTAATTTATATTAATTATTTAGTTTAATATTTGTAGTACATTATCTTCTTTTCTTTCCTTTATAAGAGAACCCGCGGAATACTTATTAAACAATCCGATCTGGTTAAATAATACAAAGTTAAATATTCAAAAAAGAATATTTTATAATAATGGTATGGATATATTATATATACATATATATATTTTTTTACATTCTATTTTGTTAAATGATATTAAATAATAATATTAAACATTTATTTTAAGATTCAATAAGACGTCATGATAATCATGTAACAGAGACAACGGAAGCTGTAAATTTGGATTGTATAAAGAGTATATTTAATAATGAAACTACATTTGAAATACAACTCGAAACATTTTTGAATACAGTACTGCTTAGTGATACAGAAGTTGAAGAACGATATGAATCCATCTGTAAATTTTTAGATGAAAAATTTGCAAGTGTATTTCCAAATTGTCGATCCTACAGATTTGGATCTACACAAATGGGACTAGGATTTAAAGAATGCGATTTGGATATTTATATGGATATTGGTAAATTTACAAATTATATTAATAAGCTTAAAATTATGGTGAGATATTAATAATATACATTTTACTGTTAATTACATTTATTCTAGGTGTGCCAATATGTGAATCAAAAAATGGTTTAATGACGAAAAAAGTGTTTAGAGATGTTAAACATGTAATGTACAAGATGAATAACGTATTTACGAATATATTACCAATACTAAAAGCAAGGACTCCAATTATAAAATTTTATTTTGTTCCGAATAAGGTTTCTTGTGATATTTCATTTAAAAACGCTTTTGGTATATATAAAAGTAATCTTATAAAACACTGTCTTTCACTTGATCAAAGAATAAAACCATTAATGGTTATCATTAAATTTTGGGGAAGACAAAGTAAAATGTCAGGTAGCGGAAATATATCCAATTATGCATTATTATTATTAATAATATTTTATTTACAACAACCGGAAACAAGGATACTTCCACCTTTAATGGAACTCCAGAAAACGTGTGAACCTATAATTATTGATGGTTGGCAAGTAAACTTTGATGAAAATGCGGTATTACCACCGATTACCAATCGTAGCACTATTCCACAACTGCTGACAGGTTTTTTCAACTTCTATGCTAATTTTCCTTTCAAAACAAATATCATTTGTCCTAGAGATGGTATAGCACATCCAAAAGAATTATTTATTGATACTTCCAATTTGCCAGACTATATGAATCGATATAAGGAAATGGCTATGCAAGAAGAATCTAAGCTTAAAGTTAGTAGTTGTGCTTGTATTCAAGATCCAATTGAATTAAATAATAATAGTGTAGGTTCTATATATGCAAAAAAAATAGCATTATTTCAAAAAAATTGCAAAATAAGCGCAGACATATGTACATCATTTCAAGATAACAATTACAAAAATCTTTTAGAAAATTTACTTACGTATGACTACGAAATAGAAATCAGTAACTTTTTTGTAGTGTTAACAATATGTTCTGGCACATATGTAAATGTCGGTTTACCAAATAATTTTCAAAATCGTGAGGACATAATTGATAAAGAACAATATAAAAAGGATAATTGGTACTTTATAGTATTTAATATTGTGAAAGATATTTTTGAGAAAGTGTGCAAACTACAAGTGCAAATTCTTTCTGCTGACAATGAAACTAAACAACAAAAAGTTGAAGTTTTATCTGATGTACATACAAAAAGACATCAACAGCTTTTGTTGCACTGTACGGGAAATGACTCAGCATTGCTTAATAGGAGATCTTGTACAGTTAGTACTGATCTTCTTAGCAGCCCTTTAAAGAAGGAAATTGGCATATCGGATATTCTTGTAGAAAAGAATAGTAAAAGACAAGACTACAAACCATTAAAATTAGATTTTACGTGTATATTTGAAAAAAAAGATAATCCACTTCAAGTCCAATTAGTATTAAAAAGTGATAGAATGAAAAGCAAACTCTTCAAAAATTTGGGCAATTTCATTGGCTCCAGATTACGAAAAATTACTATGAATACTTTAATGCATATGAAAAGATTTAAATTATCATTAGAGAATATATAAAGAATTAATAACTGTTAAAACATAATATAGATTTGATTATTGATCGATTTATTTAATATAATTGATTATGTTATTAGGTAAATATTTAAAATTTGATAAATGCAAAAGAAAGGACCAAAATATTCTGACAGCATTTATCATATTTTTGGATATTTTAAATAATCTATTGAATAAATAATTAAATAAAATGAAACTAAATATTGTCAGCATGAAAATCTTATTTTCTTAATCTCTAGTTTTAATAAATTATTTTTCTACATAAAAATAATAATTCTTTCTTTTGAAAGAATTTGAATATTGGGATAAATTTTGTTTTATCAATGAAATCATGCATTACCAAAGAACAGATCATAAAAGAAGATGGTGTGAGTGTAAATAAAGACTCGTAAAAAATAACTGTATTAAATCAAGTATGATGATCGTATTAGAATCTATGAAATAAGGTATTTTATTTGTATCATTTGCAATTTGAAACTTTCATATTCTATAGATTTAAGTTTATCTATTTATAATAAATAAAAGCTTTTATCTTTATAACGCATAAGTAATTTAATACTAAAATTAATAATTATTATTTATAATAATAATAATTAAGTGTACATGTGTCAGCATTAAATTGTATAATTCAGTTAAATCATGGAAACCTTATATTTTAACTACTGGCCTTTTGTAAATTCATATATTATTTTTTATTAATTAAAATATATATAATTCTATCCTCTGTCATATTTAAACAATTTTAAAATTTACCTAATCATTTCAAAATATCAACAGCATATACAAAAAGTTATGAAGGAAAGTAACGAATCTGGCGCCAACTATTTAAAATACTAGTTTCGTTTAAGTCAATTAGTTAGTTTTATTCCTTGAATTGGTAATCAAGATGGCGGACTAGTAATGTGTCAAGTGACGGAGGTAGAAACACAGGAGAACCAACGCTGTATACGATAAGTGTCCGCTAAATGTGGAAGAAATAAAGTTTTAGTCCAGAGTGCACTGTAGTTGTTAAGGTGAGTCTCGGTAGTTGATAAGGTGAGACAGTTTTAAAAAAACATGTAGTGAGTGTTAGTCTGTGAGTTTTATCGTTATTTTTTGCAATTTTTTTAATTATTTGTGAATGAATGAAGAAGAAATTTTATTGAAATCGTGTAATAGTCGTAGACAACTAGTGATTTCTGTCTGAAAACATATTGAAAAATACATTTGATTTACTAAAAGTATTATTTGAGAAAATCAACATTGATTTTCCAAATTGTTGCTGTGTTAAATACAAAATAATTAAACATTTTTTCAATGTTCGTTAGTATTGCGTGAAAAATTATTATGAGAACTGCAAACGTCATACCAAAGTATATGGATCTGCGACTATGAAATGAAGAATTTTAAACATTTAATTTATGCATTTGCTGTACATATATTGTGCATTGTTAATAATGATGTTAATTTTATTATTTATAATTTTATAATATTTTTACAACGGAACAAATGAATAAATAAATATAGATATATTCATATAAATGATACAAATTTATTTTATTTCAAATGTACAATTCTAACTACTCACTTATGCTATGTGCAGTTCATTACTTTTTTTTTTTTTAAATATATACAATTTTTACCATGTTTAATTAAGTTCATGATTATGTATTTGCTTAAATATTCTGAAGCTGCTGAATACGATTTATATTCTTTTAAAATTGCATTCATTCTCTCTATTTGAGCCCTCATAGATTTTCAGCAAGCAAAGACATAATGGTCTCTTCGTCAACAGATTTTATTCCACTTTCATACTCCTAAAAAAAATACAATTATTATTTTTAAATTTACAATTAATTTACATATTTATATAACATAAACATAAATAATTAATGTTTCAAAATAAGAATATACCATTTTGCTTTTAGCAGCGACTGATCTTTTGTTGTTGTCTTCTTTTTTTACTGGCATACTTTTCATCTGTTTTAAAATAAAAATAAGAGTTATTGAGCTTTTATTTGTAATATGTTATTCAATATATTTAATATATATTACTAAACAAATCCAGTGTTTTTATAATTTAAACAGATTATCTATTTTTCAGAGTAATATTAAAACATTACTTACCAAATTATTACTGAAACGTTCCAAATAGAGAGGTTATCCATGTTTATAAATCAATCATTGAATAGTATTTTGTAGTTGAATCTATCTTTTAATGTTAAAAATAGAAAGGTTAAGTACTAACATCAACTGTCAAATAATATTTTTAATGAAATTTAATACAATTATCAATAAATAATTCAATCTCGCTTGATGTCAACAAAAGTATTTACTATACAAAACCATACTGGTGTCTTCTCTGTAAGAGCAAAAATAGCGGATGAGAGTACTCATCTGGATAGAGCTCTAGGCGGACCGGACTGCTGCGCTTCGCACGAGGGACGGGGCTGCCCGCGGAACCACCACAATGATTGGTGCTTCCCGCAAGGGGCCTGGGCACAATGCTCCAAGGACTGAGCGCCCGAGATAACAAACCACACGAAAAAAACCAATTAATAGATAACAATGATCCTACTGATCGTCATGCCGCCCTAATGGCAGAAATAAGTATTAGTTATTTCTTATGATTTTAAATGACGGATAATGTTATTGTCTATAGTGTTCGTTCTCCTTTGTTTCTACATCCATCATTCGAGCATTCAATGCGTTAATTAAGCCGATAAAAGTATTATTTTTTATTTTTTATTTCTTATTTTTTATCTCATACTTCTTATTTACATTACACGAGCATAGTGATTAGTTTTACTTTTACATATTTATATTATCATTAGCTTTTGATGCTTTAAAAAAAGAAATATTAAAGATGGTGTAAGTCTTCAAATACGTGCAATTTATATATATATTATATATATAAAAGTTTGATTTAAAATATATTTTGTTACTAATGTATCTTCATATATCACATACAATCTTATAGATACACTTACACATTTCTGAAGCTAACTAAAAGAAAATATTGATAATTATTTTTACTACTATAAGTGACAAAATAAATGACGGAAAATGATTTATTTTTTTACCTTATATGACTACTCATGCTAGAAATGAACTATGATTCTTCTATGAGTCGTGGTTTTATACGTAAGGATTAGAAAATAACAAAGAAGAACTTTTTACATCGGTAAATCAACTTTAATCAGAATAATTGAAGAATATCAGAAGATTTAAGTGTTTTTATTTCGATATAATCAAAGTGCACTTTATTCTCTGAATAATAAAATAAAATCGGAAGATTTACCTTGCTTGAGAAAAAACGTGACGTGGCGTGAAGATGACGTTATTCGTTTTGTTAAAGAAACTAATATAATGCATGGATATCACAGAAGATCGGATATTTATATTTACATTAATTTAAAAAAAAAAAAAAAGCATGGAAAACTGATATAGAATTCGATGAAAAAGAAAAATACAGATATAATTTCTACTGATTATAAGAAATATAAATATAAAAATATTTGGTAAAAGCTCAAGCAAAAGAGAAGGAAATATTAAATTTTAAATTAAATAGTGAAAATAAAAAATATTTAATGAAATAATTTATAGATACATGTTTCATAATATATGAATTTATAATATTATAAAAATATTAAAAAATGGAAAATTATTATTGTGAAGTTTGTTCAGTACAATTAATGGATCATACTCAATTCGTAAATCATTTATCAGGAACAAACCATTTAAGAGAAGTTCAATTTAATAAATTTAAAGAATGGGTAGAACGCTCTATATTTATTCCTTGTTTACCAAAAAATTGTACCAAATATAAACTAATGGACTTTTTCGTAAATTTTGGGCCAATTGCAAAGCTCAGAATTAATAAGGATTGGGCTATTATTGAATTTAAAAAAAGGTATAAAAAAATTTGATTAATTAATTTATATCAATTATTTAGTTTAATATTCGTAGTACATTATTTTCTTTTCTTTCTTTTACAAGAGAACCCACGGAAGACTTAATAAACAAACCGATCTGGTTAAATAATCCAAAGTTAAATATTCCAAAAAGAATATTTTATAATAATGGTATGGATATATTATATATACATATATATATTTTTTTACATTCTATTTTGTTAAATGATATTAAATAATAATGTTAAACATTTATTTTAAGATCCAAAAGATTTTCATGATAAATATGTTGCAGAGACAACGAAAATTATAGATTTGGATTCTATAAAGAGTATATTCAATAACGAAACTACATTTGAAATACAACTCGAAACATTTTTGAATACAGTACTGCTTAATGATAAAGAAATTGAAGAACGATATGACTCAATCTGTAAATTTTTAGATGAAATATTTGCAAGTGAATTTCCAAAATGTCGATTCGTTAGATTTGGATCTACGCGAATGGGACTAGCATTTAAAGATTGCGATTTGGATGTTTATTTGGATAATGGTAAATTTACGAATCATATTAATAAGCTTAAAATTACGGTGAGATATTAATAATATACATTTTACAATTAATTACATTTCTTCTAGATGAGCCAATATGTGAATCAGAAAGACGTTGTAAGACGGAAATGCTTTTTAGTAAACTGGAACCTGTAATGAAAAAGTTGAATTACATATTTAAGAATATATTACTAACACTAGAAGACAAAAATCCTATTAAATTTTATTTTGTTCCGAATAAGGTTTCTTGTCATATGTCATTTAAAAACGATTTTGCTATACATAAAAGTTATTATATCAACTACTGTCTTTTACTGGATAGAAGAATAAGACCATTAATGGTTATCATTAAATTTTGGGCAAGACAAAGTAAAACGACAGGTAACGGAAAAATATCCAATTATACATTATTATTATTAATAATATTTTATTTACAACAACCGGAAACACGGATACTTCCATCTTTATTGGAACTCCAGAAAACGTGTAGACCTAAATTTGTTCATTGTTTTCAAGTAAATTTTGATATAAATACGGTATTATTACCTATTAACAATCGTAGCACAATTCCACAACTTTTGACAGGTTTTTTCAACTACTATGCTAATTTTTATTTTAATACCATTATCATTTGTCCTAAGCGCGGCATGGCATATTCAAACGCATTGATACGCGAAATTGATACTTCCCGTATGCCCTACTATATGTATGTAGACTTTAAGTTTATGCAGACTATATGTAAGGAAAAAGCTAATGCTTATATTCAAGATCCCATTGAATTAAACGATAATTGTTTTGACTCTATAAGTAAAAAAGATATAGCAACATTTAAAAAAAATTGTAAAATAAGCGCAGAGATCTGTAATTCATCTCAAGAGAACAATTACAAAAATCTTTTAGAAAATTTATTTACGTATGAGAATTACGTAATATAAATCAGTAGCTTTATTGCAGTGTTAGCAATATGTTCTGGCTCATATATGAATGTCGGTTTACCAGATAATTTTCAAAACCATGCTGACATAATTGACAAAGAACAATATATAAAGGATAATTATTACTTTCTAGTATTTAATATTGTGAAAAATATTTTTGGGAAAGTGTGCAAACTACAAGTGCAAGTTTTTTCTACTGACTAAGAAACTAAATAACAAAAAGTTGAAGTTTTATCCTATATACATACAAAAAAACATCAACATCATTACAAATCTTATATTTTGTATACAAAATATCATACAGAAACTAACTTGTGTACCTGAATACAATAAATTGATGGGTGTTATGGACAAGACCGATATGGTCATCAGCACTCTCTCACATTCTACGAGAAAAACGACGAAATAGTACAAGAAGTATTTTTTTCATATGATCGTCATATGTCTTTGGAACTCTTATATTGTTTATATAAATTAAATACGGGTAAAACATTATCAATAGCAAAATTTCAATTAAAATTGATCGACCAATTTTTGAAAAAATATCATAAACAATCAAGCAATCATTGTATAAGACTGAGAAACAATTACTCAGCACGACTCAACGGAAGACATTTTTCTTCTCTTTATGAATTTAATGGGAAAAAAGGATCGTGAAGGTGTGCCGTATATACAAAAAACGATAAGAGATGAAAATCTCGATATCAATGCAAAGAATGTCATGTTGGGTTGTGCGTGCATCCATGTTTCAGAATATACCATACGTAATTAAATTATTAATTACTATATATTATATATTATGTTATATTTTATTACTGAATATTATATATTATGTTATATTTTATTACTGAATATTATATATTATGTTATATTTTATTACTGAATATTATATATTATTTTATATTTTATTACTGTATATTATATATTATGTTTTATTTTATTACTGTATATTATATATTATTTCTTAACTTTTTTCAATTGTTTATGAGATATTTTTTATCCATTAAATAAGTTTATATCTTATGTAGATATTATAAGTATATTGTTTTAAAGAAAAATCCCTTTTCCTCCAAAATACACTATCCATGCGCAATGTGCACAATTTCTGCGGGAAGTTCCGTTCGAAAGGATTAAAAAGCGATAGAATGAAAAGCAATTATTATTTATGATAATAATAATAATAATAATAATAATAATAATAATAATAATAATAATTAAGTGTAAATGTCAGCGTTAAATTGTATAATTCAGTTAAATCATAGAAATTTTATATTTTAACTACTGGCCTCTTGTAAATTCATATATTACTTTTTATTCATTGAAATATATAATTCTATCCTCTGTCATATTTAAACAATTTTAAAATTTACGTAATCATTTCAAAATATCAACAGCATATACAAAAAGTTATGAAAGGAAGTAAAGAATTTGGCGCCAATTATTTGAAATACTAGTTTTGTTTAAGTCGATTGGTTAGTTTTATTCCTTGCATTGGTAGTCAAGATGGATGACTAGTAATGCGCCAAGTACTCGTAGTTTTTAATTCTTCAGATTTCTACTACTTGATATTAGTGTTTTAAAATTTAGAGAAGGGAATAGATTTTCAACTGTTAATCAGATATATCATTACTTCTCATTTTAATTTAATGTCATCGTTGGGATAAGGATAGGTATATATTAAAACAATATCGATTAATTCAGCAAAGAAACAAAATATAGACAGATATATCCCCGGCTATGAGTTAATTACAATTGCGATGGTTCTTAGCAGTGAAAAGCATGTTATACCTATGTTGTGTTGCATTGAATTCCTATTTAGCTTATCAAAAAAATAAATATGTCTGACGGTGCATGAATAGTTGAACAGATTCAGAGATCCGAGATTTAGTTCATCAACGAGTAACAAGTTATCAGTGGATTTTATGCTTAGTAAATAATGTGAAAAAAGAAATATAAACAAATAATAAAGATTTAAGTACTAATTTCAAAATAATTCTTTTCTAGAAACGTGAAATATTTAACGTTTGGCTATAATATAACTAGTAACTGTGAAATTACCAGTCCTCTGATTTTCTTCTTAAAAACCTGTTTTGACAGTGCTTAATGAATATTGTAGATGTAAATATTTTTATGTAGTTATTCTAGTACCTTATATTGTAAATAAGTACATATCACGTGTTATAACAGTTATGCTCTGCCTGTCTTTGACTTAAGTATAAAGTTAAATTAAAATAAATGTAAGAAATTTACAAAATATACGAATTTTTATGTATATTATTATATTTAACAAAATGAAACCTCTTTGAATAATTACACTGAACCTACTAATTACAGTTTTTAAGCAAAATGAGTGATCTTGCTGAAATGGAAGAATTGCAGACACCAATCATTGAAAAAAAGACCAATAACAAAGACAACGATAAGTTGAAAAAAGAACAATCTTCTATTGTGCAAAAAGAGTCTATCATCAAAAAAACTACTGAAGATGTACAACGTGCCATTGAAGGTCTCAAGGAAATACCGGATAAAGAACTTCAAGAGTTTCTGGATGATGATTTTATGGAAGGTCTCAATGTTGTCGATGCTTGGGAAGGAGAGGAAGATAAGAATCGTGAGGAAAAAAAATCTCAAGCTAAAGAAAACGAACAAGTTACTAGGTAGAAAATTTATATTTTATTAAGACAACGTTTATTAACTATAATGTTTAATCTTAATTTTTTACTGTATTGCTTTGTGATACTTAAAAAATATTTTTTCAAATTATGTGGCAGATAATCGTTTGTATTATCCCCTACAATTTCTTCTTAATACATGTTTTAGTATTTTTTTGTACATCTGTATTAAGAACGAAGTTATGTCTTAATTATATTGTAACAACTAGTGATATTTGATAGAAAGTGATAGAAAGAATAATTATAGGGAGCACAATCGCAAGGAACATAAAGTCGTCGTTAGAAACAGTCGTGAGAAATCTAAACGAGAGGAAAAGAAACGTGAGGAAAAGAAACGTGAAGAAATTCGGCGAGATCCATCTAAAAGTACAAAAGATATAGAAAGAGACAAAATGCGTACGAAGAGGGACAACGAGAGTAAATTATTGGCGGAGAAAGAAAAAGCTATTAAAAATTTACTTGATTCTGATAATGTAGTACCACCTGGTACAGAAAGTGAAGCAATTCAAAGTATTACTGATAAACAAAATGAGGAACGAGTACAAATGCGAAATCGAAAAAGTAGAGAACGTCGTAGAAGCCAGGAAAGAATAAAATTAAGTCCAGTACGTAGAAAAAGTTATGATAGATGCAGAGCAAGTCCGCATAGAAGAATATTGAGTCCTATTCGTCGTAGAAGTCCTTTCAGATTGAGTTCAGAAAGAGTAAATTGTGATCGTAGAAGTCCTCTTATATTATCACCAGAAAGAAGAAGAAGTCCGTACCACAGACGATTAAGTTGGGAACGAAGATTAAGTGCAGATAGAAGATGGAGTGCTGAACGACATAAAAGAAGAATGGAACTACAAGAACGGTAAGAGAATATACATTTTCTATTATATATACTATTTAACTAGTCGCGATCTTAAGTGATACGCGACTAAGCACACGCCTATTAATTAGTTTCTCAAAGTGCTGATTCTTTGAGACTAAAATGGCAAAAATTTATATTTTAACTTTAAATCCACAAGACGAAGAAGTCGATCTCGTGATCGGCAACGAAGTCGCAGCATGGAACGTTTTCGAAGAAGGTCCCGTTCACCGATTAATAGGAGATACAGTCCAAGACGTCGAAGTCGTACTCGTAGCAGATCTTTGGAACGACGCACCAGGAAAAGATCACCTTTCATCAATGAACTTGCCAGGCAGTTGCGAAATGAAGCTATAAAGTCTAATTCTACATATATCCCAGCATCCTCAATGGAAGGAATATCACCAATCATGAATACATCTATATATTCACAAGAGACAGAAGTTCGAGGAGCATTGTCTCAGTCTTATATGCATCAGGGTGGACCACTAACACCAGCACAACAACCACAACCACCACCATCATCTTCTGTATTGCCAATGTCATCGGGAATGCAGCCATTTATGAATTTTGATATTCCTTCATCTCAAACAGCTATAGGCTTCGATGGTGCTCCTTTACATTCAATACCACCTGCTCATTACTCCTCTGGCCCCGTAATGTACAATCATAATACGGTACAAACGAATACTATACCAACGCAATCAGGAACCCGAGCAGTACTACATCCTGCACCTCATCAAACTACTCCACAACCAGTGCCTGCACCAGTATCAATGGATCAATCAGTCATGGGAGGATATGTGCCACAACATGGAGTTGTTTCACATTTAGAGTCATCCAACCATAAGCCTGTTAATGCAGTCCTTTCACCATCATCAAATTATAAAGACCATAGGTCATCGCTATCCTCGAACAATGGATACCAGCTTCGTGAAGAACGCTTGAAGACTCCTGAACCACCAGTTATCTCCGATACCAAAGTAAACACCTTATGTATCATAGTAATAATATTTTATTTAATTGTTCAATTGTCAACAAGCGTAAAATCGTTATTTCTTTGCATTAATTATATAAAAATACCTTTGCTAATGTATTCATTTATACAACACACTTATGTATACTACTTGGACTAAATCCGTATATGTTTTATATCCAGAAAAAAATATTAATTTATTACTTTAAATTTAAACTTACAGCAATTTGAAAAGACCAGTTTGTCCAGTCTACTGGAAGCGTCTGTTTCTGCTAAAGGTGCGAGTATGAGCTTTTTTAATTTTGTATCCTAAAGAATATGTAAACCAATCTCAACTTGTGCGACTTAACATATAATATTAATATCGTTGCATTTTCTTTTTTATATCCCTTAGATTCGACTAGTCCACCAGTCTTATATCCAGGTGAGAATTTTAATGTTAACGATATTAAAGTGCTTTCAATCGCGTTTTGTGTTTTGAAAAGTGAAAAGTATCATTGCTATTGCTTATACTTTGATGGTATATGCAAAAGATGGTATAAGAGAAAGAAATAAAAAATAAATAAAAAGTAAAAGAAAAACGAAGTGAAGTGTAACAACTCATTTTCACGCGTGATCGTTGATTCTCTGTGAGAAACGCTCACGAAGCATGAAAATGATATGAAAACTAAAGTATTAAAACGACCAATGTATTCTCCTATTAATCGTACGTGGAATTTGTTTTTTCCATGGTAGGATTCAAGCCAGAAATACTACGGCATTGCGAGCACGCCCTACGTGGACTTCCAATCGAAGATCCACGTTTGAAAAGGAAGGGTAGATTTTTCTTTGACCCAAAGAAAGCAGACTCTAAAAGTAAGTACGAGGAATATCCTTCCAATTCTATACTCTTGCTGAATGGCAAGAAAATATATTGGGAGGAAGAAGAGGTACAACAATACGATACGTCGTTGACAACGCAAACCATGCAGATGCATCAAAAGATTTGTCAAACAGAAGAAATTGAAATGGATTCGAAATCCGTGGAAGCGCACGTCGATATGGTTGATTTTGAGATGCAAGTATATCCACATGACATCGAACATGAGATCAAAGAAGAAAGAAAATCTATCATGGATAGGCTCGATTGGAATACGCGGGAAAAACATCGAGACGCGGATGACTTAAGATGGAACTTGAGCAATTTGTCTCATAAACGCCCATGGAAGAGGACATTGTCTCCGCCTAATAGGAGATCCCACGATCGGGATCATTTCCAAAGCGTACCTTCGCCGGAACATCCATCGAGAAATTTAGAAACAAACTCCAGTAAGAGAAGTAGAGATAGTTATTCTAGGGGATCAATTCGAGAACAATATGATAGATATTCACCGAATTATAATCGTTCGATGAACATTGATGATTTTCGCGAGAACAGAAGTGATCGTAGTCGAGGCGAAAGTCCCATAATGAATCTCGGAGATTCCGAGGAAGATTCGGACGAAACGTTTACATTCCAAAGAGAAAACGATTGGTGTGGAAGAGGAAGAAGACCGTTTCGAGGGAAGTCTACGAGAGGAAAATATTCAAGAGGCAGACAGTATCGTGCACGTTGCTCTTTTAATAAATTCTAATTTCTTATAGATTATAAATGTAGTAAACTAAATATATATTGAAAATAATTATATTTGCGAAATTACTGAAAATATACAGTTCGACGTACGGTATAAGTTTATGGTATCATCAAATCAGTTTGTACATTATTTATAAAAAATACCGTCATCACATATATATATATAACTAACTATACCGTTCGGCCGATTAATCAAATGTAAACATTTTTTACTATGCACAAAAAATAAAAATTTAACCCATCAACAAAGTACGTGCATAAGTTTTTGAAAGTGCAAGCGTAAAGGGGAAATATAATTAATTTCCTCTGCACAAATATACTGTAATACGGTGACTACAAAAAGCATCGAACCGCAATTTATTTGTTGTATATGTATATATATATGAATATAATCATAATGATCTATACATATTAATATGTAATATGTAATATGTATATATCTTTTTACTAAAAACAAAAATGTCTTCAAGTTGTTGATACCAGTGAAACAAACGAACAATGTTATTTTAATCCTTTTTGCGTATGTTTATCCCAAAAAATGGTTGTATCGACGTATTTCATAGCCATCTATATATCGCGCAAGGGACAAGAAAAGTTTTTCAATCAATGAAAAGATTTTTTTTTTTTCAAATATACACATAAACTAATGATCTATGCATTTCATTTGCCATTATGATTCCTAATAGAAATTATGTTGTCTCATTTACCATTATGTTATTTAAATGCATATTATTGATTTTTTAACAGCAATGATCAATCGTCGAATTTGAAAAATTCCTCATTTTTTTCTTTGAGGAATCCGACAATCGACATAGATACAGCGTATATTTCAAAAGTAACGATTCGAATTGAATTAACATTTCAACGAATAATATCGTAGCACGTTTTCGGACAAATCAGGGAGATTTCGAATGGAACATTTGAATCAGCTTTACCGAAAAAGAGCCAATAGGAAAGCTCCAAGAAAAAAGTCAAATAAGATTGCGATTGGTCGAGGTCAGGGATTGGATGAAAATAGTGGAACAACGGTAACTAAAGACAAATGTTGGTTGGTGAATTCGGATACAGTCTAGCGCTATAGAGCAAAGAGAAAGAGAGAGCGAGGAACGCTAGCGCCAGCGGTCCGCGCGACGGAAATTGGAGGAACCATTCGGCATGGATCCAGCTCCATGTTCGGCCGTGAAAGCGATGCGGTGTCCCCGCGGTTAGGGCGTAAGATTCTCGTTGCTTTGGCGAGAACGTGGTGCGTTTTGTACGCGTCGACCGTTGAATCGGTCGACGGAAAAGGGCGCGCTATCGGACGTAAGTCTTATCGGGAGTTCGGTATACGGTGGTGGTGGGTGTGCGCGCGTCGAGGTAGTGCGGCGTGGCGGAGCGACTTGAGAGACTCGTGGAGAGGAATACGACAAGAGGAAGTAGAAGTGGAAGAAGACGAAGAAGAAGGAGAAGGAGGAAGAGGAGGTAGTGGTGTTGTTGGTCAATTTAGAAAAGAAGGAGAAAGAGTATTACGTGGTGGTGCCTCGATAAGAGGAAGGAGAAAAGGAAGGTTCGTCTTCGTAGACGTCCGCTCGTCAAGCTCGTCACGGCGGTGTACGGTGTCGCGAGGTTCATCGTCGGCCGAAGGGCTCGTCGTCGAAGCGTGTCGTCGTCGTCGTCGTCGTCGTCGTCGTTGTCGTCGTCGACGGTGACGCCGGCCGCGGCGGCGCGTGGTGCGAGGACGAGGTGAATGCACGGCGGCCGCGGTGTGTGTGTCAGTGGTGTAAGCTCGTGTCTTCTGCGCTCGTGGAAACCCGCCAAAAGCCGCGGCCGCGAACAAGCACCACTAGGATTAGCAGCAGTGGCGTGTACGACAGCTGGACCGAGATCTTTTTCTTCGTCGTCCTCGTTATCATTATCATCGTGATCATTTTTGTTGGTGCCGTCGTTATTAGTGAACGCGAACGTGCTGTATCAAAGAAGAACGAAAAGAAGGATTAAGGATTGCAAAGGGATAAATTTGGTAGGAAAGAAGTATTCTTCTTATCATCGACACGTTGCGTCTTATTTTTCGTTTGAACATTATATCATTTTAAGAACGCGTATCGTCGCAACATTTCTGGACCAATATAACTGCTATTGCTCCGAAAAGCAGTAGCAGTCACAGTAGCAGTAACAGCATTAGCAGCAGCAGCATCGGCGGCGTCAGCGCACGACGGTGGCGGCTGCGTTCTGTTATTATTTTGCCGCGGTGCTTTTGACCCTTCGAACCGGGCGAGTTCATTGCGGCAGTGTCGCGGGGGTGTTTGCCCGACGTCTAGCGCACCACTTGGCGGTGGCGGCGGCCGCGGCGGCGACGACAACGACGACGGTAGCGGTGGTGGCGGTGGTGGTAGTAGTGGCAGTAGTGGTGGTGGTGTCGTGTTGGTCACGACGACGACGACGACGACAGCAGTGGCGCCAGAAGAGGAGGACGTCGCGCGAGCGCGTCCGTTCGAACTCGTGCTCCTTTTGCTTCTTTCATCTCCTCGTGGCTGATAACCTATCGGATAATCGCACGAGAGAGCGCCGCCTCGAGAGTAGAAGAAGAGCCGTATCTTTATCTTCTCCTCTCTTTTATTTCTCTCTCTCTCTCTCTGTTTCTTTCTCGAGGTGCGCTGCGGAGTACCACGTGATACGGTGCAACACCTCTTCGCTCTTCTCTTTGTTTTCTTTGCTCTCTTTGCTGTTGCCGTTGCCGTTGTCGTCGTCGTCGTCGTGTCGTCGTCCTCCTCATTCTCCTCGTTGTCGTTATCATCATTGTCAACGTTGTCGTTGTTTTTGACGTTGTCATCACTATCATCGTCGTCATCGTCGTCTTACTCCTCCTCGTTATTGTTGTCGTCATTTTACACAACGGTAGTAAGAGCGTCAATAATCAACAAAACGACACATCGAAATCGTTCATATCGTACATTTTTGGAACGCGTTTAACGAACGGAAACAAAGAGAACAACTGTTAATGATTAATCGTCTTCTCTCTTGTAAGAGTGCAACGACAAGACTACACAAGACAGCAACAACAACACAACAAACAACATAACGACAGAAGCTGTAAGCAGTAGTAATTGTAACAAAAAGTGAGGGAAGGAAGACAGAAAAGTTGTACTCTCGGGAGTGTCCCGCCGCGTGCTTGGTGATATCGGTGAAGAAAGGAAGAGAGTGAGAGAGAGAGAGAAAGAGGGGGGAAGAAGGGTGGAATATAGAAGGGGGACAAGGAAGAAGGAAAGGGTGAGAGTAAGCATCCTCGCTAAACTCACTCTCTCTCTCTCTCTCTCTCTCTCGCGCGCGCGCGCGAACGCGAGCGTTAGATAAACGACAGACAGGCAAGCAGGCAGGCGAGCAGACAAGCGAGCAAGCAGGCAGGCAGGCAGGAAGAACAGAATTAAAGGCGCGCTTTCCGTCGTCGTTGTCAACGTCGTCAACGTCGCTGACGTCAAGTCTCGCGAGTTCCACGTGCGCGCGTGTTACTCGTGTTTGCTAGTGTTGTCGTCGTCGTCGTTTGTCGTGTCATATCACGTTGTGTTCTAAATTGTCCGATCTGTCAGAGATAACGGTTCATTATCGTGTAGCTCGTGAAAAGAGAAAACGGAAGGTCTGAAATTTTAACGCGACTACGAAGATATACAGGTGTCCACGTGCTATCCGTTGAACGTGCGACAAAAATAGTATTTACCTGAGAACGATATCGCAGAAACAGTTTCTACGACGGTTATTCGATTTCATGGCTACGACCTGATTATTCCTTCGTCGAGGCTCGTTCGGATTAAAAGAAAGGCAAGTAAGCAAATACAGGCGAGCGAGCGAGCGAGCGAGCGTAAGAGCAAACGAACGAACGAATAAGCGAACAGGCAAGCGGGTAGGCGGGTGTAGGCAGAAAGAGAGCCGCTAAACAAGAGGGTAGGAGGAGGAAAAACGCACTGTGTGCGTAACGGTGTGTCGTGTATCAGAGGAAGAGAGAGAGAGCGAAGAAGAAATCGCGACTTTCGGTGCGGGTTGCGTGCCTTGATCAAGCGTGCGACAAAGAAAAAGTTGGAGGAGGGGGAGGAGAAGGAAAAGGAAGAAGAAGCGGTGAGCGAGCAAGCGGGGGAGAGGAGAGGAAAGCTCCGTCCGAAGGCCGAGCGTGTATGACAGTTCGCCTTCCGTGGTCCGACTCCTTCGCGTTTCGCGGCGGCAACGGTGGCGGCGGCAGTTCACCTTCTTCTTCTTCTTCTTCTTTGCCTTGTGTTTTTCCACTTCCGCGTGTCCCCTGTTTGTCTGCTGTGTGTATGGTGCGCCCAATCCACCCCCCACCGTTTTTTATTTTGTTTTCTTTTTTCCTTTCTTCTTACGTTTCTTATACCAGCACTGCCAGCAAGCTACTAGTGTGCCGTTGTTGTCGGTGAAGTGCTTTGCAAAGAAAGAGAAAAAGATCTATATAAATATATGTATACGTATATATAAATATAGGTATATATATACATATACATATATACGTATATTTAATACGTGCTGTATTGTTATTATTATTATATTTCGGTGAGACAGGCGTGCGTGGCCTCGAGCCTCATCGTGTGTTAGTGGAAGAAGAGGAAGACGACGAAAGGGAAGGAGGGGGGAGGAGGAAAGAGGAGAGGAAAGAACGAAGGAGAACTGGCGGAGGTGGTCGTGGTGGTGGTGGTGGAGGTGGAGGTGGAGGTGGAGGTGGAGAAAGTGGAGGAGGAAGAGAAGAAGAAGAAGAAAAAGAAATAAGGTGCTGGTGGACGACGCCTCTCGAGTCTTCTTCTTCGAGCACCGCCGAGGTATCTTCCTTTCTTCTTCTTCTTCTCTTTTCCTCTTTTTCCCTCTTTCCTATCTTTTTTCTCTCTCTCTCTCTCTTACTCTCTCTCTTTCCCTTTCTTTCTCGCTTCCTTCTTCCTGCATATAAGCAGGCACGAAGTGTAGCTCGTATTTATATTTATATTCGAAATTGAAGTTGAAGTTGAAGTCGAAGTCGAAGTCGAAGTCGACCGCGTGTTCTGTACGGTGTAACACATATACGTAAAGGAAGGAACTCGCGCGCTCTCGTGCGGCACTAGCCGTTGCCGTTGCCGTCGTGTCGTCGTGTCGTCTCCGTCGCCGTAGCCGTAGCCGTCGTCGAGTTGAGGTTAGGTCTGCCAACGGACGAATCGCTATCGTGCTGCGTATTTCGAGACGTACGTATCGAAGTGGACGATCGAACGAAGAGCGGAGAAGCGCGTGCGACTCCGCTCCTATGCGCGATCCTTTCCTACGGTAAACTTCCGTTTGTCGTTCAATCTCTCTCTCTCTCTCTCTCTTTCTTTCCTTTTTTTCTTTCTTTTTCTCTTTATCTTTCTTTCCCTCTCTTTCTCTCTTTCAATCTATCTATCTATCTCGCGCGTGTTTAACGTTTTCTACGTCTTTCTCTGTTTTCCTGACAAAGTGTAAAGTTTCGTCTTACTCTCTCTTTCTCTTTCTCGTATCTTCCTTTTACTTCGATTCAAAGGGCTCTACAAAGTGTCGTGTCGTGTCGTATCATGTCGTGTCATAGCACATATACACCGCATGAAATCTCGAACGGCATGTTCGCGAGTTTTGGGTGAAAGTTCGATAGTGTGCGCCGTTATCGTCGCTGCTGCTGCTGTGTGTCTGCTATTACTGCTGCTACTTTGATGTGCTGCTGCTACCTTCAGAGGTTAAGTCACTGTCCGCTAGAACTTAACCTCAAAAATTATCGATGGGACGTCGTCGTACTTTAGTATTTTACGCGTCGTCGTCGTCGTCGTCGTCATTGTCATCGTCGTCATCATCGTCATCGTTGCCGTCGTGTCCGACGTTGTTCTTCTTGTCATTATTGTGTGCGATACGCATTTCTAATTTTTTTTCTATGTACATATATAAATGTACTTTTATTTTGTTGTTTTTTTAGTTTTAGTTTTAATAAGGAACACATCATGAAAATTATCTTGTGTGATATTAAGCTCTTTCGTATTGTCGCGCAATCTTACGCGCGCGCGAGCGCGCGTGCTCTCTCTCGCACGATAAATTTGCACATAGTAAGTAAGTATGTACATATATGTATACACACGTATAACGTCGTCGAAGCTTCCTGTCTCCATTGATAGATTTCTCTTTATCGATGCATTACGTGCTTGATCTAAACGAATAAACTCGATCTTTCTTACTTTTTATTTTTCTCTCTCTCTCTCTCTCCTTTTTTCTTTTTTTGTTTGTTTGTTTTTTTTCGCAGCAACTTTTTTCTTTGTCATCCATCGTTAGTTCGTTCATTCATTATTTCGTTCGTTTGTATCTTTCATAATGTATTTCACATCGAACTTTATTATTCGTTCATCGATCTCTCTCTCCGTAGCAATAATTTTTGTTGTAACGATAATGAGAATATTCCCCGACGTGGATGAGTCATGCACGTGGCGCCATTAGAGAAAAGAAAAATGGAGTACGACGTGTACCGCGCGTGTTGTTACGCCGTTGTGATGAAGAGGATTAACTAGTTAACGTGTTTTACGAAAAACGTACTTTCGAAATTTCTTTCTAATCGATTCTCGGAAATATCGAAAATATGTAGGATGAGTCAGCGAACATTGTCATCTTTGATGACATTGTATTTATCGATATCAGGAAATAATGTTTCGTATAATGGGGAAAAGGAGGAGAAGTAGCCAACAAGTGAATGCGTATATGTACATATATAACTGCAACTTCATGTTCATTCTAAAGTCCACAAATTAAAAATGATATTTCGTTCTTGATAATAACAATAATAATAATAATAATAATTAGATTGATTAATTCTCTGTATTTCTTTGATTTTCTTTCCCTATCTTTTTTCTTCTTAACGCAAGCAACTAAAAAGTAAAAAAAAGAAATTCAAACGAATTTAAATTCGTTGAACCAAAGAAATTATTCGAGCTCGTGCAATGCTTAATGTGCAAATTCCTTTCTCGGTTATTCGACACCTCGATACAAGGTAAAGAAGCCGCTTTCCTAAGCGGGGCCCAGGTTGCTTTCGTAAGCGAGAATGACAAACGTTATCGGATTAACTTCAATTCTTGCTTTGAATTTACCGCTTATCGGGAGTAGCAGTCACGTGATCGGGGATCGCGCGAACTTTCAAATGATCCCAATCCGAGAGGAATACTTTTGTCACGTATTCTCATAGAATAAGTCAATCAAAACTTTGATTTAGGTTATCCCGTGGATACCTCCATTCGAAATTAGATTCCTTAACAAGTTTAAATACAAGAATAATAGAAAAAAAAATGACTAATCAATGAATCATTATTCGTAAATTACGAATTTTGTCTCATTCGTTTTACAAAGAAACGAACAATTATATTAAGATGTAGATTCTCCTTAAAATGAATCATATTCTTACGTGATATTCTGAAGCATTTTAAAAGAAACACCTGGTACATCGGCATTTCTCGTAATTTCGGCTCGCATTTGACCCGCAAAGCGTGCCGAGGTGGATCGATTAAGAGAGAACGACGATAGGTCAGTTACGTACGAGATTTACATGCCCCAGCTTCCGCGTGATCCATCCGTCGTCCTCCCTGTCTCCCTCTTTCCCCTTTTACCTCTTCCCTTCCCTTCCCCTTTACCCTTCTATCACTCTCTTTCTCTCTCCTTTCCCTTCCGTTTTCCTCTGTGCTTTATCGGAGAGATTCGACCGCGAACTACGCGCCTTTTTTTCTTGTTTTTCTTTTTTCAACGAACAATGTTCAAGGTCACGATTAAATATAGAACTCAAGCTCTTCTCTCTCTCTCTCTCTCTCTCGTTTTATCGTTGTTCCAAGTAATAAAAAAGAAAATAAGAAAAATTCATTTACACAAACAACTCGTTCTTATCTATGTTTCTTTTCCACGTGCATATTTTATAGACATATGTATTTTATATATATATATATATATGTATATTTGTTAATGAGCGATGATAGCAAGTCTGTGAACATCTTTGGAGGGTTCGCGTTTTACTTTTTGCTTGTACTTACTTACATTATCGACACACGAGGAATGTAGCCGTACGCGGAAACACGGCGCTTCTAATAATAGACAACACGTTCCACGACGTCACTTATTGGTCGGCTTTACTTAGTAGGCTCTCTGGAAGGAGAGAGAAAGAGAAAAATACGAGAGAGAAAGAGAGAGAGAGAGAGAGAAAGAGAAAGATAGAGACACGCGTCGCATCTACGTTTTTAGCGCGTGCAAACGGTTAGGCCACTTATTGCAAACTTGTGTTTCATTTTAAAAGCAAAAAAACACTTTGACTTGAATTATTTAACAATATTTTTTATGGAAGATTATATGGCAGGAAAGAGATAAAAAAAAAAGTGTAAGTGAGTGAGTGAGAAAGAAAGAAAATGAATACAAAATTATGCACTGTTTTTTTTTTTCCTTTCCTCTCCTCGTTTTATTTGTACTTTTTTTTCTTCTTTCTTTTTAATAGCTTTTTCCTAACTCGAGTTTTTCCAGTCACGTGGTATTGTTTACCAACGTCGATCAATCGCGTTGAGACCACCACCACCACCACCATTACCACTGTCGTCACTATCTCTCCCTCTCATCCTTTCTTTTTTTCTCTTTCTCTCTCTCTCTCTCTCTCTTTCTCTCTTTAGATTAATCCTCAAACGAAGAGGAATTGCAATTTGTTTGTAATTTATTTTTTTTTACTCTTCTACCGATCGCGTAAGTTTAATCGTCCTGACGCTTTCGAACGAACGAACGAACGATGAGAAGTAATGTAAACGTATAATTAACGTTATACGAAAGCGTATACGGATAGGGGGAGGGTTAAGGGGTGGTAGCAAGACTCTTTGTCTTACTCATTCTCCTTGTTTATCCTATTGTTAAGAAAAGTCACGAGGCGTTAAAGCCAATAATCATTAGTCAATGTTTTCAATATCGTTGCCTTTCGTGTCTCGTGTCTTTCGAAGTGATCTGCTGAGAAATTGAAAAGAAGAGAAACAAATATTAATTAAAAAGAAAAAGAAAAAAAAATGATGTAGATAAATAAATAGATAAATCAATAAATAAATAGATAATGAAATAATTGAATAATATAATAGTAGAAATAATACCGATGCAAATAGATTACGATAGATGAAGATTCATAAAAAAAAGGGGGGTTCAACTAGAAAAAAAGAGTTGAAAAGAAAATAGAAAAAGTTTACGTGTAGATGATATTTGATGCGAGGAATGAGGGGAGAGGGATTATCATCATAATCATCATAATCATCATCATCATCATCATCGTCATCATCATCATCATCATCATCATCATCATCATCATCATCATCATCATCCTTTGTCGGGAGAAACTCGCCGCGAAAACAAAGCGGAAACGGCACGCGTATCGCACGAACTGCGTGGTGCTGTCTATATCGTTTTATTAAGAGAGAGAAAGAGAAAGAGAGAGAGAGAGAGAGAGAGAGAGAGAGAGAGAGAGAAAGAAAGAAAGAAAGAGAGAAAACTCGTAGATTTAATCTCACGGATTTCATCCCATTACTCGACCCTTTATTTCTACCATTAACATCGTTATCACAGGTGACGATCAAAAGGTATCCCTTTTCTATATTTCTCTTTTTCTCTCTCTCTCTCTCTTTTTCTCTTTTACATTGATAATTTCTTCCTATCATCCCTTCTTGCTCGAGATAAAGAGAAAAGTATGAACATAATAGAAATAAAAATAAATTTAACCCCTTGACATACGATGACGTCATTTATTCCATGTGCCATTGTAGACTTAGACGTCTTCAAAACGTCAAAAATGGTTTTCGACTGTTTTTGCTTTATGAAGTATCACACGTTACAAAATTATTAAATTATTATTATTTTATAGTATTATTTAATTTATTATCAACCTTATCGAATTTTATAAAGCAATAAAATATAAATATAATATTAATTAAATAATAAATATATAATATTAATTAAATAATAAATATATATTATTATTTATATAATATATTATATAAGTAAATAAAAAATATAAATTATATATATATAAAATAAATATAAATTTCAAAATAAAACGTCGTGTTTATTTTATTTGTATGTCAAGGAGTTAAATGGACTTGAAAACAAAAACAGAACAAAACACAACTAATCGCGTGTCATCATCATCTCTTTCGTCTCTTTAAATTTTAAAACTACTGGTAACAAAATAGAAGAAAAAGAAAAAGAAAAAGAAGAAGAAGAAGAAGAAGAAGCAAAAGAAGAAGCAAAAAGTCATGTTATTGTTTTTATTACCAACATGTGTTTTATTTTCATCTATTAGAAAACAAATAAATCTTTAAAAAGCGATCTTCTTACTATTTACTATACGCTTGTTATGGTTTCTTTCTGGTGTGCTGCTGCTATCATCTCTTTCTAACATCAAAGAAGAAAAGAAACCGAAGACCATCTGTTTAGAACGTGCTAATCCCTTGTTTTCTCTTAATCCTAATCCTACTTTCATATAACACGAGAAATCCTTTTCATTCGTTAACTCGAAAACTTGCTTGTCTTTGTCTACCTGACCTGCCGAATAAAACTTTTACTTTTCAATCTTATTTGTTTTTTATTTTTGTTTTTATTTTGTATTGTTTACTCCTTTTACATACATGCTCCTCCTCCTCCTCCTCCCCCAACACCACGTGCGTATATTTTCTCACCTCGTTTTTCAAAGCCCAAAAAATTGTCTTTTGTCGAGTATAGATCAGATATTTCGTAAAAAGCACTCGGGAATCATTCAACGCGTGAAAATTCAAAATCTAACTGAAGGATCTTTCTTTTTACCGATATTATAAAAGCCCTCCTCTCTCCCCCTTTCACCCTTCACCCTTCCCTCCAATCTTTGTCGTACTTTTACTCAAACGATAAATCTCTAGTATTTTTATTTGTGTTTTTTGTTTTATACTACAAAGGGCTACCTTTCGTCGTACAAATTTTGTGGACACCTCTTAACGTTTTGTTTAGAACCATGGAAATTAATGTAGAGTGAGAGAAAGATAGAGATAAAGAGAAAGAGAATAATTGTAATAGACAAGGATACTAATCGATGAAATTAACGTCGATCAACGGGGTAACACGTTGCGTATAAGTTTAATCACTTTTTGGAACGCAACGTGTTTACATGAATACCATTTAAAAAAAAAAAAAAAAGACAAATATATAAAAGAGGAAATAAAAAATATATTCCGTTTCATTAATATCGCAATATGAATCATGTAATTTGTATTTTTGTATATTAAATTTGTATTTATATATATTTTTTTTTATATTACTATTGTATTTTATTTTTTATATTATTAGTAAGTATAAATTTAAATTTGTATTTTTTTATATTAGGATAATCATTACTATTATCAGTTGTTAGTAAAAATATTAAAGGAGTGCCGGGGGGGGGGGACGGAAAGGAAGAGCTAATACTTTGGTCATGTTACATGGTTCAGCTTGATGGAATAAAATAAAAGTAAAAATAAAAATAAAAAAGTGCGTAAAATAGTATGTACTGAGAACGCTCATACGACGAGATAATAGGGTACCTTGGTGTGAGATCGACCTTTTCAATCGATATATACCTTTTGTTAGCCATTTCTGGGTTCATATGTTAAATATAGATCGAAGTTCGCGAAGCAAAGAAAGATAAAGAAGATGGAGGTCTTAGAACGAAAGGTTCTCTTGTTAATACCTTCCCTCTTCCTTCATCCTCCTCATCCTAACCCTTTTATATCTCTTTTTAACTCTTTCTTTTCTTTCTCCTTTGGAAACGGTAAAAACAACAGCATACATGTTTAGAAAGTGTATATCAGATTTAGTTATATTTAAAGATAGATGCATTGAGTGTATCTTTTAAAATAGTACACCGTTACGCTTACTTGCATTTTTCATTTTATAAGGAATATATATGTATTTATATATATATATTCCTTATTATTTATATATTTTTATATTTTATATATTTTGTTATTTTATTTTTTATTATATAATATTAATATAATATAATATTAATTTTAAATTAATTATTAAATAATATATTTATATTTAAATTAATGATAAAAAATAGATATTTATATAATTATATATAAAATATTATGTTATTTATAAATTATTATATATAATATAATATTATTCTATATATAATAAATATATTATTTATTTATAATTAATATAATATATAAATATATATATATTTTTTTTATAATAAAATATATATATATAGTCATAATATATTTATTTTTTTATATATATTTTATATTCAATATTATATATTATATATTATTATAATATATTTATAATAAAATGTAAGAAAAAAAATACTAAATCGATAAATACTAAAATATTAACATATAATATATATATATATATATATATATATATTCTATATTATTTGTTTCGAATAAATTATACGATACATGTGTTATATACATACATACATACATACATACATACATACATACATATCTAACCTTCGAAAAGTAATATAAACAATAAATCAGTAGATGAATTTTAACTGACTTTCATAAAGGACAACGAACCAGTCTAACGGGGAATTTCGTAAATGAAGGTTCGTCGAGTTTATATTACGTGATTTTAGATTAAAATATATATTTCCTTCGATTTTAATTATCAATTAAGGTAAATCGAATACAATTTTATATTATATTAATATTTTATATCGTTTACATTAAAATATATTTGTTTTAACATTCTTAATTAGTGATTAGTGTTAATTGAACAATTTTATTCAATAAAATGTCAGATAGAAATTGATCTAATTTTTCAAAATAAATGTATTTTATATTATTTATACTTCAATAAGTATTAAACTGATATTCTAATATTAAAAAACATTTAAATAACAATGACAAATAATGAATAGTTAATAATTAGACATGAACAAGAAAGTCTGTTATAGCAACGTGTATGATTTAAAGATACTATTATTTAATTGACATTTTATAAATAAAACATTCACGCGTTATAAATTTATTAAATATATATATAATTAAGATATTAATTAATTAATATATTATTATTAATATATAATTTAATAATTAATATTAATAATCTTAATTAAAATATATATTAAAAGCATTAATTTCTAAATTCTAATATTTCAAAGTTAAAAACTATTAGTAAGCGTATATAAATAAAGGTGTAAAATTTTAAGAGATACTCTGATTTGTACATACAATTATTTTTAATTTTACTATAGGAATTTTCATGTTATTTCACGTTGGTGTACCAACCTAAACGTAAATCCTCGTGTACCTAAAATACACGTATAAAGATAGTAGTATATATTCTCACGATCGTTTAACACATTTGACAAAGTAAATAACAAAATTATTATTAATCTTCAACTATATTTTCTTTTATTTCTTCTTCTTCTTCTTCTTCTTCTTGTTTTTTCTTCTTTCTCAGGGAAGAAACCTTCTTACGTTTCCGCACGAGTTTTCCTATTGCGAGTCAACTTGAAGATTCGTAGAGCGTTTCTTTTCAGAGTGGAACGAACTTTCGCTTAATATGGATAATGCTTCTTGAAAGAGCGCTTTTCAAAACCTCTATTCAAATCTTTCTCTTCTTTTTCTACTCTCTCACTCTCTCTCATACATACATACATACACATAAATAACATATATATATATATACATAAACGTATAGATACACACATACTATTTCTATTTCTCTTTCTGTCTCTCTCACACTGTCTCTAAATGAAGCATGGGGGTTTTGACCATTCACGAATTCTCTCAACGTCCATTATAATTACCGAGAATATAAAAAATAAGAACGATTCACGTGGTGTGTGTATATTCATTCGGTAAAGTTCGAATCAATCGGCGTTGACTTTCAATCTGGCGAATATCAAAGCGCCATCGGCGTACTAGGAGTTGGGTAGTGGTGGTAGTGGTGGTAGTGGTACACCTAGCCCAGGGGTGGTGGTTGGTTGGTTGGTTGGTGTTACTACACATCTACTACCATTTCCCGATAACTACGATTACCGGCTCTACCACGAGTAACTATTTCATTCGAATTCGTCGTTCTTGCACGTTTACATGAGGATCGAGAAAAATAGTAAAAAAAAAAAAAAAAATAGAAAAAATAGAAAAACAAAGAAATTAGAAAAAAAATTTCCGACAAAGATTAGAAGGGGGGGGGTGATTTATTTTTATATTACGCTAAATATATGTATATTATTATAATTAAATTATATATGTGTTTATTATTATTATCTCATTTGCATTGTAACGAAGAATTAAAATTATTGCTTTTATCATCAATTTGTTTGTTTTTTTTTTTTTTTATATATTTTATTTATTACATTTAAGAAGACATAATTAAATGAATAATAAAAAAAGAACATATTGAAATAAATTATTTATTTATTATAATTAAATGTATATTATAATTAAATAATAAAACAATATATTAATATAATAAATAAAAAAAAATAAAATAAAATTTAGTAAGATAAATAAAATATAAAAATAAAATATAATGTAATAAAAAAAAAAAAAATTAAAATAAAATAATACAATAATATAATCAATAAAATTATAATATATTTATTTATATATTTTGATATATATTTCATTAATTTGTAATAGATAAATTGATTAATTTTATGTAATATAAAATAAAATCATGAAATAAATCAAAATCAAGATCAAGATCAAGAAAATTAAACGTATTTATTTGTTAATGATGCAAATGGGTTAATAAATGACTTATTACAGCTAAAATTTCTTAAAAACAATAATCTAGTTTATCTATAAATAATAGAAATATGAAATATATATATATATATATATATATGAATCGTTCACACAAGCTTAGATCTTTTAATTCCATTTTTTAATTTTATTTTTTCCAATTTTATTTTTAAATCATCTTGTTAATATTTAACTTTTTATATTTAAAATCAATCTATTGAATAATTTAAAACTTATCACTATTAAATAAAAACAATTTTTATTATGATCGTTCATTAATAAATAATACGGCAATAATACTTCTATCACTTAATTAATTTTCTTTCATTTTTATATCGTGAAATTAAATCGATTTGAAAAATTGATTACTCGTATACACTTCTAATCAAAAGTTTGGAATTATTTTATATTTTTATAAATTTTTCTGTCAACAATTCTTACTAGTAATATGTTATTAATTTTAAATGTTTTTGTAGTATTATTTTAATCAATAAAATAAATATTTTTCTTCTAATTACCCTTTCATCGAAAAAAAAACTACCCTTATTTTTAAGGACACTCTGACATATTCCAGAAATGCTTGAATTTAATTTTTTTTTTGTATACAGATTATTTTATTTCGAATATTTCATCCATGTTTCTTGTTGAAGTTGCCACAAAGATGTCGTAATAATAAAATTAATTCTAATTTTTGTCTTAAAAATTGGGTGACATAAGAAGCCTGAATTTTTTAAAACATTATTTGTTTAATGTTTGATGTAATAACAATAAATCAATTGAAAATTAATCGATATATTAACATTAGATTTACGAACTGAGTCAATTTGACGCATTTCAAATCTTTTTTATACATATATATATATGTATAAAATTTAAATACAATGTAATGTAATACATTTAAATATTAATTCCTACCTTTTATTCAATCCTTCATTTAAACAATGTTTGTAAATCATTAAAAAATATTGTACAAAACGTCCGTAAATCTGTTGTTAAAGATTTGTCATATTACATCAACAAATGATTCGAAATTTTTGGTTGGTAGATGTGAATGAACAAAATTAATGTTTTATTTCTATTCATCTCTCATTTCTATGATTTTAACTGACATTATTTTCTTCTGATTACAGATATCAACTTTGTCATCGGTACAGCATGAAGGCAGATAGTGACGTCAAGTGAGAAAGAAAGGGAAAGAAATAATAATAAGAAGAAGAAGAAGAAAAAAAATAAGAATAATTAATACTACACAACAAACAAACAAACAAACAATCACAGCGCTTCGTGAAAATAACGCAACGCATGCACCGACGAATGAAAACTGTGAGAAAAGGCTGAACCTCTGGGGTGTAAATCTGAGAAGTAATAATAATAATAATATTAATAATAATAATAATAATAATAATAATAATAATAATTATAATAATATTAATAATATTAATAATATTAATAATAATAAATAATAATAATAATAATAATAATAATAATAATAATAATAATAATAATAATAATTGAAATAAAATAAAGAAATAAAAACGCAACGGATTACCCTAAAAAAAAAAAATAAAAAATAAAAAAAACACGTTAGTAGAATTAGTCGAAGAATATAAAGAAGAGAAGAGAAAAACGAAAGCAAGAAAAAAATAAAAAGTGAGAGAGAGAAAGAGACACACACGAAATTACATACTACTACAAAAAACAAGCACGCATATAACACACATATAAAACCAACAAACATCTCAACACACGTATACAAAGAATAAATAAATAAATAAATAAATAAATAAATAAATAACAAATATATTTACAATTTTCGGTGATAACGTGTGAAACAAAAAAAAGTGAGAGTGAGAAGAGAGTGAATCAGAGAAAGAAAGGAAAATAAAAGGATAGATAGATATTGTGTATTTGTGTGGTACAAAAAGAAATAAGAGAGAGAGAGAGAAAGATAGAGATAGTAGTTAGAACGTATGTGAGAAAGTAAACAAAAAAAAAAAAAAGTAAAAACAACAAGACAACAAAACTAGCGTGTGAAAGAAGAAGGGTTTGAAGTGGAAAAGTTAAATTGACGAATAAAATAACATTAAAATACAGAAACAACGGAAATCAAGAGTTCGAAGAAAAAAAGCCGAAAGAAGGAAAGAAGAAAGTCGTGGGGGGAGGTGTGCAAGAGAGAGCGCGTGTAAATAAGAGCTATTTTTTCGTATGATAAAGAAAAAGGAGGAGAGGGTGGTGGTGATAGGGTTAATAACAGTTGTTATAATAAACACGTGGAAGGAAAGAAGAAGAAGGAGAAGAAGAAGCCAAAGAGGAATAGAAGAAGAAGAACACGTTCGATGATCCTTCAACGAATTATCTGAAAAAGAGGAAGAGAAGGAGGAGGTGGAGGAACAAAAAAGGAAAAGGAAAAAGAAAGAAAATTAGGAGAAGGAGGAAAAGAAAAAGGAAAAGAAAAAAGGGAAGAAGACGAAAAAAAAAAAAAAAGAAAAGAGAAAAGGGACAACAAATAATACGAAGTCGAATCTTCTACTCTCGATATAATAAAATTACAACACAATAATCCTTTTCCTTTCGATGCTCTTCTATTATTCGTGTTTCTTTCTCTTAACGAGGATTCATTTTTTCTCATAGAGAAAAAGGAATCTAAGAAAAAGGTAGAAACAAAGATAAGGAAATATCATACAGATAGGAATTTACCTTGACGAATTTTTCATTCCTGCTGGTACCATAGAAGGGAAAAGAAAAAAAAATAAGAAGAAGAAGAAGAAGAGGAAGAAGAGGAATAGTAGTAGTAGTAGTTAGTAGTAGTAGTAGTAGTAATAGTAATAAAAAGTTGACGTACGTATACGGTGGTCGGTAACAAAGTGCTTGGTGGTGACTGTTGTTGTGATTGTGTGTCTGGTGAGATAAAGATAGAGTAAAGGGTAAAAAAAAAAGAAGAAGAAGGAGGAGGAAAAGGAGGAGGAGGTGGTGGAGGAGGAGGCGGCGGGCGGGGGAGGAGGGGGAAGGAGAACAGTCGAGCGGTATCGAGAGGGCAGCCCGTGCCCCATGTTGTGAGCGTTTGAGGACTGCCGGGGGCAGAAGTGAAAGGGTGGGAAGGGTGGTGCCGCGGGCATGGAGTATGGAGGCGGTGGCGGGGGCGGTGTGGGACGTGGGGGTGTCCAACCACCCTCCGCAGGTGCGAGGGGCATCGCAGGCACCGACACTATCGACGCTCTCGACGCGTGGCACAAAAACGAACAAAGGCTCCTCATGGAGTCCAGGCACAAGCAACAATGTGAGTAAATCTATTTTATATATATATATATACTTTTTTGTTCAACTATATATACTTATTTAGATACAACGAAAGATTATTATCATATTTCTTATCTATATCCGTAGATCTATATGGGATTCTATATAGGTTTAATAGCTAGTTTCTTCTTTCATAAATTATAACTTCAAAACTTATAATTATACTTATGGTGTACACAAAATTTAGTAACCATTATCAACTAATTGCTTCGACTCATCTTGTTATAGTATCGTGTATAGTTTTTATTTTTTTTATTATTATTATTACTTGTAGAGGGTTGCTCAAAGACCCAATCGAAAGTTCAAAGAGAAAGATGGTAATATACTATATACTATATATATATATATAAAACTATGCGGTGCATCTGCGGTATTGCAGGTGCATCGTTTCGCGGTAGTTTCTCTCTATCTTTTCTTTTTCTTTCTCTTTCTCTCTCTCTTTTTCTTGTTTTGTCTGTTCCATGCTAACGTAGGAGTCCACTTATTAGCAGGTGTATGATATTGGATCGGACTTAGAATCGTTTCTCGGTATCATGCGAAAAGTATCGACGATCTACATTCTCTATTTTTCTTTTATTTCATTTTCTATCTATTTTTCTTTTTCTTTTTTTAAGACCAATATCGAATTCGTAATTGGTGATCTTAGAAACCCTCGAATACTAATTTACAAGAAAAGAAAACAAAAAGATTAAATTATCTTCATATTTTGGCAACGTTTTCAAGATTTGGGACCAGTGTGCGAAGAGAAAAAGCAACTGCCGCATTTGCGGTCCAATGACTCGGTAAATTGTTTAATTATCGCTATAGTAAGGAAGAAGAGAAAGAGAATGATGAGGGGTGGAATCTACCCTCTTTTACACTCCGACTTTCGGAGTTCACGAAAGTTAAAGGGGTGTAATATTTAAATCCGTTCGTTTGTTAGCAAAGTTGTTGTTGTTTCGGTTTGTTAAGTGATTTCAATCACTATTCCGATAGGTTGATTAAAATTGGACACAGTGTATGTAACCGTTAGCATCGTAATAGGGAGAGAAAAAAAGAAAAATAAAACCGGTGAAAAGGGTTTACCCAAAGGGTGCGTTGTCTTTTTGTTTCTCGCGGTTAGAAGCAGAGAAATCTTTCGTTGATCAGGTTGAATTGGTATTTCGTGGGTGTTTAAGGATGCATGGTTGAAAATAATGGTTTAGAAGGATCGTAAGGTGAAACGTCGGCAAACTTGGTGGTTTAAAGAGTTAAGCTTATTTATTTTTTAGTAGATTACTTTAGGGGTGAAAGTGTCGACGCGGTGACGAAGGGAAAAAGAAAGAAGATCGAAATATACTTTGAACGAGAAACTTTGATTCATGTTTTTCTTTTTATTTTTTTAATTATTCATACGCATTCTTTTTCTTTTCAATTGTATTTTAATTTGAAAGTCCTATTGTATGTTTAAATTTAATAAAAATTATGATAAAGTTAAAAAGATACTTAACTTGAAACTTGAAACCTGTTGACACATCAAACCTATTCCTACTGTGAAGGATAAATCAAAACATCAATAAAAAAAAAAAAAAACATATATTAGGTTCTTCCAAAAGTTTTTTCTTTTTTTTTTTAGTAATTATATGAACACAATACTTTTTAGGTTGAATTATTTAAAGTATAGAAAAAAGTAAACTAGAGTAGAATCGATATTATAGAGTAAAATAACGTAAAATACAAAGCAAAGGTATATTACACATGCAATATTATTTAACCCTTAGAGTGTTATAGACGCATATATGCGTTTGGTAAAAATTACCAAATGTAAAATAATGTAATGCTTATATTAATTAATTAAATTATATTCAGAAATAAAAACTTTAATTATTAAATATAATTTCTTATTAGAATCTGGTTAATAATAAATTATTCCGTTCCTACAAAACATTTTAGTTAATTAATATAATAAATAAATTCAGCACTCGAAGGGTTGCTTACTTATCTCCAAAAAGAGGCAAACATTTTCGGGTCAACCTAATATTACTACATTGTATGAGATATTTGTCAATTGGATAACAAATATATTTTTATTTATTTATAAACGATCATAAAACAATTTCATAAGTATTTCTAAAACATTTTCAAGCGAGTAGAATAATTTGTCGATCTTTTTTTTCTTCTTATATTTATTGTTAGTCTTGAGTTGTCTTCTTGTTAACGATCGACGAGAATAGCATGGTCACGTTCTGTTTCTCTCTTCGTATTTCTCTTTCTCTTGGGTGAAAGAAAATCGACAAGTCGTGTTCGACATCAAGCAGTAACAGCATCAGCAACATCAGCAGAAGCAGCAGCAGTAGCAGCAAAGATCTGTCCCCTCTTCTTTTTCTTCTTTCTTTCAACTCTTTCTTTTTTTAAATTTCCTTTTTTTTTTGTTAGCCGAAAAAAGAACTTGGAAGCGTCACTGACCTTCCTAAAGATCAAACGCATTAGAAAACTTTTCCCCTTGGTGTATTCGATCTATCTTTCTTTCTCTTTTGACTTGTTTATTTCAAAATAGAAATCGTCTTGGTCTTCGTAAGAGAAAACAGAAAGAAAAAACGAAAAAGTGACAGAAGAATAAAAAAAAGGGAAATACAAAGTGGGCTTGGTGAGGAGAAGGGTAGTAGGGGGTGTGTGTTGGTTAGATGTCGATCGTTGTTATCGCAGCAGGGTTCGATAAAAAAGCATCGAGTAGAGAGAATACTTACACTTATTTACTTGCATATGTGTTGGTTGGTTGGGGTGTGTGTGTGTCTTCTACATATATATATATATACATAGTTTAAGTTAGCGTATGCGTTAGGAATTAATCGTTCGGAATTCACAGGGCGAAATTCTCTTTAGGCGCTTGGATCGAGCGATCTAAAAATACACGATAATTGGACGATCGTCGTAAAGACGAGAGAAGATCGAAGATGGCGTCTGGTACACAATCGGTAGAGAAAAAGAAATAAAAAGAGAAAGAGAAAAGGAAGATTCTTTTCATCGAGTGATGAACGCATTCGACACACGGGTGGGGTGATGCAAGTTAGTCGTTCACCCTCTCACCCCCTGTTCCTCACTTTTTCTCCTGCCCCCATCCTCCTACGTCTTTCTCGATTCGTTCGCGTTGTCGGATGCCGGCGTCGGCGTCGGCGTTGGCGTTTTGGCGTTGGCGTTTTGGCGTCGGTGTTGGCGTCGGCGTCGGCGTCATCATCGTCGTCGTCGTCGTCGTTGTATCTTCGTCGGACTTCGACGAAGATGGGAGGAAGGCAGGAGGGGAGGAGGGCCCGGTTTTGGACCGATGCCTGATCGGCGACTCTCGGACAATTCGAAGATTCTGCTCGACCGTTCACCCGACTGACGTGTATTTTCGACCTGGCACCTTTCGATTATCTTTCTCTCTTTCTTTCTCTTTCTTCCTTTCTTTTTTTCTCTTGTCCTTTCAGGTTTCTTTCCTCGATTCCATAGAACCCAATATCGACAGACGTTGACCTCGCGACGAGTTTTCTAAGAGAGAGAGAGAGAGAGAGAGAGAAATAATAAGAGAGAGAAAGACAAAAAAAAATGATTGACTTTCCTTTTGACTAGAAGAGGGAACTCTTGAAATCCTCTTGGATGGAGTTGAGCGTACAGTTTGTAGTAGGGCTCTCGTCGCTTTGAGGGGGATTATTAAACGAATGATTTTAAGAGTCAACTCAGAATTCGATTCACCTTCTAACGGGACGCTTTTTGGCCCTTTTCGATTCTTGTCAAACTTTTAGAGCTGGGGATAGAGGAGGCGTAAAAGGGTGAAGGGGGATAATGAAAGAGAAGAAGAAGAAAAAAATAAATGACGAATGAAACTTCTAGGAGAAATATTAGAAAAAGGTGAAAACGTTTTATTTTTTATTTTATTTTATTTTGTTCAAGCTATTGGTGTCGTTCGTTAATTTATGCAACTGTTAAAATGAGTACTATGATTATCTCTCTCTCTCTTTTTCTCTCTCTCTCTCTCTCTCTCTCTCTCTCTCTCTCTCTCTCTCTATTTCACACTCTTGTCTTTATTCTTTTATTTCTCGGTAATAATAGATGATGATAATAATGATAATGGTAATGATTATAAAAAAATAACTATATAGCATTTACTCGATGATCCGTTCATCGTATTTACTTCATCGTGCTTTGAAACTTTTCGCTCACGCAGCCGGCCATTTATTGGCCAGTTGAAAATACGAACAAAATTGCCGGAGAAACAAGTATAATAATGGGGCATGATTATCGAATAAGCAATAACTGCGTGGCATACACTTCTTGTTTCTTTTTTTTTTATTTTTTTTATTTTTTACTAGTAAGAGGAAAAACACACACATTTCTATCTCGTCTTGTGAATCCATTTACAACGATAATAAATTGATGATCATTATCATCTTCGTTGTCGTCATTGAATGTTTCTAAAATAGTCTTCTTATCGGTTAGATATATTCATATTACTATAATTATTAATAATAATTTTGTATCCACGTGAAACATAATAATTAAAAAAAAAAAACATTTTTTTAATCGACACGAATAAATTCAAACATTTTTTCGACAAATTAGTAAAAATAAAAAAGGGCCATTTATTAATGGGGGTTTATTATTAATATTATATTATTATAAGGGGTAGTTATGTTATTATTAAGGGTTGTTTATTAATGCGTTAATCATTCGAGGATGCGCGTTGGAAGGTGTTTATTGACATGCAAATAGAGCCACGACGCATCTCCCACGTGGAAGCCGTTGCTCTCTCTTTCTATATATATATATAAATGTGTGTGTGTGTGTGTGTGTGTGTGTCGTTTCTCTCTTGGACGAAGTACGCGTCGAAATTCTCCTCTCTCCTCTCTTCTCTCTTGTTTTCCTATCTCTTTATCCGTCTTCTTCGCTATCCACGAACCCTCCTCTCCGATTTCCGACACTGACCTCTCCAATTTTCAAATTATGTCGCTCCCGTTGCAAGCTCACTGACACGACGAGAGATTCACACACATACATACACATATATACACATACACATTCTCTCTCTTTCTCTCTTTATTATCATCTCTTTCGTTCTTTCGTACTTCTCATTGGTTTAGAGCTCGTGTCGCCTGTCTGCTCGACTCCGATGCAGGGATTCGTGCTTGGGATCGGCTAAATTATTCAAGATTTGACGTACCCGTTTAATCGGATAGCAGAATGTTTTGGTGGATAGGTGGAGGAAGGTAGGGTGGAGGCGTGAGAGAAAGATGGGGAAAGAGAGAACCACCCGAAATACAATGGGACCTCGATTATCTCAACTAATTGGGAGACGTTGCTGGCAATTCGTTGTGTGTGGGTGTGTTGCTACGAACGTTCCATATGACTGAAGTCTTTTCCTTCCTCTCTTTTTCTCTATTTTTCTTTTTATCAACATTTATTCATCTTTCTGTTCTTTTTTTTTTTTTAAATCCTTTCTCTTGGAAGTAACACGTAAAAGTATATATTTGTATGTTCATAAATTAAAATAGAAGATCAACTTTTGATTTGAAACAAATCAAATTGGTAATAATTATAATAATATTTACAATATGTTTATGATTAATAAAATAGTCAAATAAATATTGCTATTTTTGATCGACTCTTGAAAAAATTTGTAAAACACGTAATTTGTTCTAACCATGAGACATTTAAAAAATAAGAAAACAGAGTTATGGTACGTTTATGGAAGTTTGTAACGTTTAAATTAAAATAGAAGATCAACTTTTGATTGAAAATAAATAAATACTGTAATCATTATAATAACATTTACAATATGTTTATAATTAATAAAATAGTAAAATAAATGTTGCTTTTTTTATCGGAAGTTGAAAAAAAGTATTGTAAAACACGTAATTTGTTCTAACCACACATGAGACATTTAAATAAGAAAAGTTATAGTACGTTTATGGAATAGAATTCAAATGCAATCGAAATCTTTCGATTTCTCTCTCTCTCTCTCTCTCTCTCTTTCTCTGTTTTTTTCTCTCTCTTTTTACCTTTTATCGTTACGTAATACCCTCTAATTAGGATGCATCGTTCGTGCGGCTATCGGGACAATTATTTTACTGGAGTAATTATGTCACGCGAATATAGTTCCTTAACGAGATTACGTATAAACAGTCCTAGTTTTTTTTTTCGTTTTTTGGGTACCATTGCATTACCTGTTTTCTCTCGATGCTTGCAACGAGTAAGAGAGAAATAAAAAGAAAAAAAGAAAGAGAGTTCATAGAAAGAGGTCAAGACCAAGAGGCAGAGTTCACCCTTTAACGTTTATTCCGTAAGATCTCTCGAAAATCTCGATTCTGTCTTTTCTTTCTTTTATTCTTTTCTTCTCTATACTTTTTCTTCCTTCTTTTCCACTCTAAAAAATCTGCTCCTTGATCGGAAAACGGCAGCTGCAACGAAATTCGATTTTTAACAGAAGCCTTCATTTATGTAGAACACACACCTCCTCCCTTTAACCCTCTTTCTTCTTATTCACCTCCTTCTTTTTCAGCCATACATCAAAGTCTTTTTTCCTCATCGTCATCACCTGCCGAATTCATTTCGCGGTTGTCCACTACCGTATAGGTGCGAATTGGCGCCCCCCTCCCCCTCCTTTCATTTTGCGCGTGCCGTAAAACCGTATAATACCGTAACGAAATTTCGTTACGGTGTAAGAGAGATTTCATTCCCACCCCCCTTCTTTCCCCCCTCCTCCCTTTCCTACATCCCTCTACCAAACTGCATTTGCGTTTCATTATCAATTAACTAACATTACGATGTAGAAACGATAAGATTAAGAAGACGAGGCAGGTGTAAAGTTGATGGAAGTAATTATTAAATGAAATTACCAAAAAAATGATCAAGAAAAGTAAATTTTAATTAACATAATTAGTATAATTTTCGTGGAACGAGTATGATTTTCGTTGACATAATCGTTTTATATATGATATATCTTGCTTTTTTTTTAAATTATTCTATTTATGCATTTAATTATTTATTTATTTATTTAATTTTATTTGATATTTCCTCTTTTAGAAAGAAGAGATAAAAATGTCATGTAAAATGATAAATACGAACTGATAGTTTCGATCATGGTAAAAGATTGTTCGTGGCAAAGTTAAAAGAAACAAAAAAGCGGGTAGTCCTTGTATATTATAATTAACCATTTGCACTTGAGGGTTTTATCTATAGTGACAATGAAGAAAAAAAATAAAAATAAAATATACAAAAATTATTGTAAATCTAATTTAGTCTACAACATTACAATTATGACTTTACTTTTAACAACACTAGAACTACCGACATTTGAAATGACTGATCTTTTAAATTATTCATTAAAAGATTATTAGAGATTATTAAATTAAATTATAAATTTATTTTATATTTATAATTTTATATTTTATATTAATAAAATTATTATATTTTTTTTATAAAAGATTATAAAAAACTTAAAGATTAAAAAGATTATTAAATGATTTATTAAAAAGTCATTAAAGATGTAAAAGTAGAATATTTTTATATTTATTGACATTTTTTTATTATCATTTTACAAAAGAAACTCCATATTCTAAGATTTTAAAAATTTAAAAACTATATTATAATAATTATAATAATAACAATAAGTACAATAATGAAGAAGAATATTTGCTATGAATATATTTTTGATACCAAATCAAGTCAAAATGACTGTTGTGGTAGTTTAATGTTAATATTCATATATCATTTACTTATAACATGTGAATATGAATGATATTTCTATCAAAATTGAGTTGCTGATAATATGAATGAAATAAAAAAAAAACTTCGAGTGCAAAGGGTTAAAGACAGGAAGAAAGAAAAAAGAAAAAAATGTCGAATCGAGATTGAAATAAAGGTTGAGATAACAGAAACGGGACTTGCAGGTTTCTTGCATTAAAAAAAAAAAAAAAAAAAAAAAAAAAAGACAGAAAAAGAAGAAGAAAAACAGTAAAAACAAGTAGAAGAAGAAAAAGAAAAAAAAAGGCAAAGGTGGAGGGAAGGAAACGAGAAACGAGTTCGATGCCGGTCGAGAGTGCGATTTTGCAAACAGTGGTGGACCATTCGTCCACCGGCGTCGGGACCTCTTTTTTTTCCTCTCTTCCACCTTTAAAGGTAAAAAAAAGTAAGAGAGAGAGAGAGAGAGAGAGAGAGAAAGAGAGAGACTCTTTCAAACGAAAGATCCTCGAATCCCGCGCGTCCATCGAAAAGAATCGTCGTTCTCTTTCCTAGTCGAAGTGCCGCGCGGAAGTCGCTCGAAAAGAAGAGGAAAATTAGAAGCTGTGGATCCTCGAAGCGCCACTCCTACGGTCTTAAGGATCTTCTTTTCTTCGAGTCCTTTCACTAACACCCCCTTACCCCAACCCCTCACCTACTCCTTCTCCTTCTTTTCTCTTTCTTTCTCTTTTAGAATCGCATCACCGTCTATCATCGTCATCTCATCCTTCTTCGTCTAGTCTTTTTCTAATCCCAATCCATCCCCCTTCCTCCCTTAGGTCCTTCAACCATTCAACGACCATTCATCGATCGTTAAAAAAAAAAAAAAAAAAAATGAGAAAGATCTATTCCAAAAATCTTTATAACTCTCTCATAAAAAACAAACAAACAAACAAAATCGTCTTTTAAACTAGAGACACAAGGGTGAGGGTGTGTATGTGTGTGGAGAGAGAGAGAGTATTACAAGATTAAACGAAACTGAACGAAACGGAGAACAAAACCAAAACAAACGAACAAAATAATACAAATTGAAGAGAAAAAGAGAAAGAGAAAGAGTATGAAAAAGAAAGAAAGAAAGAAAGAAAGAAAGAAAGAAAGAAAGAAAGAAAGAAAGAAAGAAAGAGAGAGAGCCACCTGTACAAAGGTGGCGTACCTTCTCGGTGATCGTCGGCGCTTTCTGGTCCAGGGTGTCGAGATGCAAGCAGAAACCCTTTTCTCGAAGGGCTACTACTCCTCCCTTTTACCTTCATCTCGTCTTTCTCTTTCTCTTTCTCTTTCTCTCTCGCTCATTCTACAGCTTGGGTTCGCATGGAAGGCAGACCAGCCAGTCGGACGGCGGTTGCTCCACCCCCGTGCGACACGATCAATACGCGGCTCTTCTCTCTCTCTCTCTCTCTTTCTCTCTCAATCTTCGTCTCTGTCCTTCTCTCTCTTTCTCTCTCACTCTCACTCTCACCATGTACACCGTGCAGAGCAGATCGGCTCTGTAGTCAGCATCAGCACCAGCAGCAACAGCAACAGCAGCAGCAGTAGCAGAAGCGCACGGCTGTTCGTTTCGAAGCGTTCTTTCTGTTGCTATGCCGGCTCCCCTTGCTTGCTCCTCTTCTACTTCTGTCTCCTCTCTCTTTCTCTCTCTCTCTCTCTCTCTCGGTTATTCGCTCACTCGCTCGTTCGCTCTCCCCATCGTTCAAGTTCCCCCTCTCGTCCTCTCTTCTCTCGCCTTCGCTACACCATACTATTCCCCGTAGAACCCACTCACTCTCTCTTTCTCTCTCTCTCTCTCTCTCGGTCTGTCTTTCTCTTTCTCTTGCTCTCTTGGCTTCCTCCGGCGTCGTCGTCGTCGTTGTCGTCGTCGTCCTCCTCCTACAGGATACCTCCTGACGCGCGTCCCGTTTGCTCTCTTCCTTCCTTTTCCTTCTTCTTCTTCATTTTCTTTCTTTTTTTTTTTGTCTCCTACTCCTTCTACTCGTGTCTTCTCGAATATCTACGAATATATGTACAATTATAAGTTTTTTTTCTTCTAATTTTCTATGATAATGTTTCGATGAATCTATTCCTTTTTTATTTCATCAATTTGCGAAAGAAAAAATAAAAATTAAATTCTATTAAGTTGTCCGGAAAGTTCGTGCCAATTTTCGGTAGGTAGCATAAAGTTCTTTTGCTAAAAAAATCTGAGAAGTTTTGGAAGGATGAAATTTTGATGTTATCCTTAAAGATGGAGAAAAGTTGTGGAACTGAATAGCACTTATATATAATTTAATAAATATATACCAAAAAAAAAAAAAAACTTCAATGCGTTGCATTTCAATCTTCCGTCAAAATCGGTACGAATTTTTCCGGACAACCTAATATATCAAAGTTAATGTAGATCGTAGGTTGTAATAGGAAGAAGGATGAGTATTTTCTAACTAAAAATGCCGTTGAATTATTTTTATTTCATTAACTCAAAAGAATGATCTAATCATTTTGTAATTAATAGGCACAAAAGTAGAGAAAGAAAGAAAAAAGCTTGAGTATAATTATACGTTGTCATATTTATCAAATTTGACAGAATATCAATGATCTAAAAAAAATGAAAAGAAAAGAAAAGAAAAATTAGAAAGGATAGGTAAGAAGAGTCCAATTAATTTCGTTTGAATATACAAAAAAAATTTCGAGGACACAAAGGAGGATTAAACGTAGTCAACGGTGTGTTCTGTTAGTAGTTCGTATGTGAAAGCGGGATGCGCGTCCCGATTTTATCGTACCGAAGGTGGGAACGATTTTCTACTGGGTGGGAGAGGGAAGAGAAGAAGAGAAGAGAAGGAAAGGAAAGGAAAGAGAGAAGGTATAGGATGAAAGAAATCACGAGAGATTGTGTAGGAGAGAAAGAGAAAGATTTATTATTATGCCCTTGGAATAAAATTGCAACATATACTATGATAAAGATAAAAACGATTGAAATTAATAAATAATTGATAATAAATCAATATAGAACATCATATCAGTTTAATAATAATCATCATTTTATTAATAACATCGTGAATTATTTTTTACGAAAACTATAAAAAAATTTAGAAACCATGTGATGATGAGAGCCTATTTTTCGTGAGAGTTAAGGACAAAAGTCTTCATTGAAATGGACCCATTTCATGTATCAAATAAAAAGAAAAAGAAAGGAAAGGAAAGGAAAGGAAAGGAAAGGAAAGGAAAGGAAAGGAAAGGAAAGGAAAGGAAAGGAAAAGAAGGTTTATTCGAAAATGTTGGCTAGTTCCCGTCGTATTCGTGGTAATAAAACGTGCAATCGGAATGGCGAGCCGAGAAAGAGACTTAGATCTTCGTTGGTGTACCCAGTTTTACAGAGTTTTCTGGGTCAAGGCGAACGCAAACGCCGCGATCCGTGTTTACCACGCGTTTATCGCTCGTTTCTTCCTATATTTTTCGCGAGGCATACCGTTTTTCGTGAATCTACGAATATATATATATATATATATATATGTACATATACATCTTCTATTTCGACGAAACGATTACACAAAGTCGAGTTTCGAATCGTCTCTGACGCGGATAAGGAATTATCTCTTTTTCTTCCCTTTTTTGTTCCTTTTCTCTCTCACTCTTTCTTTTTCTCTGTCTATCTTTCTCTCTTATTCTATCCCCGTAGACGCAGATACTCGCAGAATCTCTTATAAATCTCGGGATGCAACTGGTGCGCGCCGCCCTCGCCCGTGCTTTTATCTCTCCGCGAAGTCGGAAGCGAGTTTCATTATTTAACGAAGCCGCGTGTGCGTTTATATGTGTATGATGTATATACATAGGTATGCGTGTATGTATGTATATATGTTTGTATGCATGCATGCATACTTGCTCTCTCGGTTGCATACATAAATGCACGTACGTACTTACGTACCTACACTCATATAAATATATATATTTAAATACACATACGTATGTGTGTATGTATGTATGCATCAGGACGTATAGAGTTAGTTTGGAATAACGGTCAGGTGTTCCTAGACGGCGGCGTCTAACTGGCCGGCATAAGCCGTTGATACTTGTGCAAGAAAGTAAAGCTTTTTTTCCTGTAGTATCCGTTGCACCGTAAAATGGGACGATTAGAGACAGACCGGTGAACAGAGACAAAGCGTCGAGAAGAGAAATCTCATGCTAAACTTTTCTCGAGCTATCGAGACATTATTCCCATTAAAAAATGAAAAAAAAACGACCTTCATAATTAAATCATATTTCATATAATGTATTCATTATTTTCTTATCGTAGAAAGCGAGGGGGGGGGGAAACAAAAGTAATGTTGCGTGTTACCACCTCCACTCTCTTGCAGATAGTGTAACCAATCATCATCGATTATAAATCGAACGAATGATCATTTAACCTCTCTCTTTCTCTCTTAGGTCGAAACAGGTTCGATCATGGAAAGCAGTGCGCGAAACAATGCGCATCGCAATAGCCGCGTGATTGCGCGAGGTCAGTGCATAAAGGAGTAACAACGATGTTTCGTTGCGGAATTCCGTACACGTATCTTTTTCAACTTTATTTCTTTCTTTTTCCTCGATTTATCGAACCAATACTATCTCTTTTCTTGTTCCCATTCCATCCCTCACCTTTTTTTCGTTTCTTTTTATTTTTGTTTTCCTACCTGTTTATCTCTGTCTCAATTTATTTATTTTATTTCATCGTAATTGTAGGTAAACTTTGAACGATATTCCTAATAACTTCATTTTCAACATATTGTTCGGTTACTGATTTGATTACGAATTTTTGCCTTTCTCAACTATGGGTAAAGAAGAATAAAAAGAAAAAGAAACGATAGGGAAAAAGTTGAAGGATCTTCTCGTTCGTCCTTCTGTTCAAAGCGTCCTTGCTTGCTTTGCTTGCTTTACCTGGTTGGTTGCGTGCGCGCGCTCACGTACACGCATGCGCGTAAATATGTCGTCGCTTCGTCAAACGAGAACGTGTCATTTTCGCGTGATTAAATGAAATTGTGAAACCGTGTAATAAGTACATAGTTACGGTTAATATGAAATCGATAGCCGGCTATTATTACTTCTATATTCGTTATGTCATTACGAGAATGTTAAAGCTATCGAAGTAACGCGAATTTTGCCGAGAGAGGTGGTTGTGGTGGGGGTGGGTGGTAAGAGGGTGAGAGGAGGGGGGATACGTATGATGTATATATAATATGCGTGGGATTTCATTCGTTCCTCGTTAATTAGGAGATAATCGTACGAGTTCAAACGGCGGAACTCTTACCGTATTTATGCGTATCCTATTAATAAACTATTGCTTCGTGAATATTATTATTATTAATTTTTCTCTTTTTTTTTTTTTTTTTTTTTTAGAAGAAGACAAAAAATTTATTGGGATAATAATATCAATGCTTAAATTGTCGTGAAACTTTTTAATTCTAATTTCGTTGATGAAGAGTAAGGAATATACAAAAAAAATATTATATACATGTGCTAACAAGTATACTTAAGTTTGTTTTTTCCTTTTTTACAGAATACTTTAATGAACGTATTTACAATTTAAATAAAAAGTTGAGTGTGTGTATATTTGTATATATTCATTTTACATTTATATTTTATCATTATATTTATCATATTCGTTGTATTTTTTTGTTTTTTTTTTTTACTTAATATAGATTCACGATCCTTTCGATATTTCGACGATTCGTTTTTGAAGATTGGTATCTGCAAGGACGTATACGCCTATTCGTTGTTTGAACGTACCTACACTTTTTTTTCCTCTTCCTCCTCCTCCTCCCCGTCCTTCCTCTTCGCACGCGATTAATCTCTTTGCTTACGACTCTCTGTAATTACGCGGTGTGAGAGAGGGTGATGGAGCTGGGAGGGGGTGGGGGAAAAGAAGGAATATGTAACCGCGACTTCGGAAGGCGGAATTTCGAAACCGTTGGATTATGTCGTTCGTGAAAATAAAAGTCTAATGAAAAAATGTAAGTAGGTAGGTTGGTAGGTAGGTAGGTTGACTGGTTGCTTGCTTGGTTGGTTGGTGGTTAGTTGGTATCTGAAGAAATAAGAAATAGATTGTTCTTCTTCTTCTTCTTCTTTGAAATAATATAAGTATAAAGGTTGAAACACGATAATCGCTAGCGTGTTTCACCGTCGATCGATTCGCGAATAGGGCGAGGGCGCCATTACTCATTTCTTTCTTTGATGCCAATGGTATTATTGCTTTAGCCAACATCTACATATTACATATTTGCAATCATCATTAAATAGGAAGAAAGTAGGTCTATATTGGAAGAAAAAACTTCGACAGAATTTTTCCATCCTTTTTTTCCTATTCTTTTTCGTTGTATTATCAAAAGATAAAAAGAAAACAAACACTAATTATTAAACAAATTAATCACATGTCCTGACAATATCCTTTCGATTCAAAATATTAGAAACATTTCGATCCTATGAAAAATAAAAAAGAAAAAAAAATAAGAGAAAGATAAAGAGGGAGAGTGTATATATATAACACCACAAAGTTCGGTGAGAAAGAAACGTTGGGAGGAAGTTAGCCATGTAAAGGTTTTAGAAAAGAAGATGTACGAAAAAAGGAGTATACGTGTGTGTGTGTGTGTGTGCACATGTGTGACAGAAAAATACAGTCAGACAGACAGTCAGTCAGACAGTCAGATAGACAGAGTCAACGAGAGAAAACGATCATCTTATATTCAAGTCACACTCCGTCTGTTGTGTACGTAGGTTTATACAACGCGTCGTTGCTTCGTCGTCGTCGTCCTCTCGACGTCCTCCTTTCCTCTTTTCCTCCTTACATCCTTCTTCGCCTCTGTCTCTCCCACACCCCCTCCTCGTCACCCTTCAGCCTGCAACGATGCACGTCCTACCAGCCCGACACATACGGAAATTTCTGATTGCGAAGAGTCTTTCTCGATCTCTCTCTCTCTTTCTCTCTCTCTCTCTCTCTCTCTCTCTCTTGTTCTCTTGCTCTTTGTATACGTCGCATTGGATCTCTTTTTCCGTCTTCATCGCACAGGCGTCTGCAAGTCGGCATAACGAAACGGTTCTGGAGACGGCAAATGATCGGAATTCTTTGAAATTTCGCAGCTCGACTATGTAAGTAAGTAAGTATACATACACACACATGCATACATACATATGTGTACGTATGAATGTATATATTTATGTGTGTTAGAAAGAAACATTTTCTTTCGAAGCAGCCAAGTCGATCATCGTGTTCTACTTTGTATTATCTTCGATCGTTTTCGACGAGAAGAGATAAAAAGAGAGAGAGAAGAGAGGAGAGGAGAGAGAGGTCATCGTCTTCGCTTCAAAGTAATTAGGCTAAAAAGGCGGCTAACGAGAGTGCTAGTCTTTCTCTTCTCTCTCTCTCTCTCTCTCTCTCTCTCTCTCACTCTCTCTCATTCGTTCTATCTATCTTTCATGTTGCCGTTTTGACGATCGATCGGCAAAGGACACACTCCTCCTGTCCTCCAGCAGCTAGCCACCATCAAAGAAACGTTTATCATTGGCACACGTCGTGTAGTACACGGGTTCTCGCGAACTACGTTCCCGCGTCGTGGGAAGCTTTGGCATTTCCGGATGTAGGTTGATATAATAGGAGACCCAGCGAGAGAAGTTAGCCATAGAGACAGACAGAGAGAAAGAGATGGATAGATAGATAGATAGAATGATAAAGAGAAGGAAAAAGAAGGAGGAGGGAGAGGGAATGAGAGAAGCACACGGCTATTATGAACAGTGACACGTATTACGTGTCGAGTGTACCGGGTGTTCCCAACGTCACCAAGTATCCCGTAGTAGAAATAATAAATCGACGATCTTATTCGCACCCAAGACTTCATACCCTTTTTCTGCTGATTTCAACGTCTAATTGGATACCTACCTTGGCACCTTGGTGATTTTTTATTCTATTTTATCACGTACTTCCTTATTCCTCCCTAATGTATTTTCTTTCTTACACGCGAGAGTAAGTAAGTGAGTAAGTGAACGAAGTAAGTAAGTAAGTAAGTTAAGTATACATATGTATACATGTATATAATACATACTTGCTCCTCTCTTCGTCCCGGAGTACGTTAAGAGGAAGAAATAACAGCAGCCAACAGCAGCTCGTCGACGAGATAGGATCGAGAAATTAGTCGGAAAAGAGGCACGCGAGACGCACAAATCGACGGTGTTACACCGTGGAACACGCGAGGACTGCTTAACAACGACGGATCCTGTGGTTTTTGCGGTTTCGTATGCCTACACCTTCCGTGTACTTTGCGGTACGACGAAAAACGACTCGTCATCGTCGACGAGAGTGCAAGCTTCAGCTGTGTGTAATGCCTAGCTTATCGATGAGAAGGGAAGAAAATGGAAGTAAAAGAAAAGAAGAAATAAAAGAAGTATATATATATACATATCTGCCTAAGTGGCAAAGTATATACATATACTACTAGCTGCTATTCTCACCCCGGGGAAGATCCTAAAAAGTCTCTTTTCTCAGTTGCATACTAATTCCAAAAGGAATTTCTCTCTTTTGTTGTGTACAACCAGAGGGTTGGGGGAGTGAGAGAGTGGGGGGGTTAGAAGAAACTAGGAGAAAAGCGATCTCTTTCGATCTCTTCGCGTGGTTCGAGTCATTTGTCTCGCGAGAGGGGTGGGAATGCGGGGCTCGTGTAGCTTCACGAGGGCTCGCTGCTGTGGTGTACGTATCCGCAAGTACCCCGGGGGCGGTTCCAGGTGGTGGTGAAGTATTGCGGGAGGGGATGGCCAGTAGGTGCACTAGGAGCAGCGTTAGAGGGTGGGGAGAAGAGAGTGCTGGGGGAGGTGGCGGTAGAGGAGGAGGAGGAGGGGGCAGATCAAGAAGCATGAATGAAACGGAATGCGTGTTGGCTATCGTATGGCCTATGTCAGCCTTTCGTGACCTCGCGATGAGGGTTCTCAATTCACCTTGCGTTCGATCCTACGAACGAATAACCGACCAAGCAACCAACCAACTAGATAGACCTTGCTTTCGAAATACAAAGATAAAATCTTCTGCAATCATTTGATTATGCAATTTTAATGAAGATGATCCGGGTGATAGAACCGAATGAATGAATTTGAATATCAAGCAAATTTTTTTTCCCCCTGACTCTCTGTCTCTCTCTCTCTCTCTTTTTCTCGTATTTTCTCATTCTCTTTCCTTCTTTCTCTTTTGCGATATTTCGAATGTACCAACGTTATAATTCAAGCCTCACGGAAACTCAATTACGATCGTTATCGTCGCATCTTCCTTCATACGAAGGAGGCTCGCGCTATCGGCGATCAGGATTCTCGACCGCAATTTTGGGGTTAATAACGAGAGAAGGTATGAGAGAGTGAGTGAGAGAGAGAAAGGAAGAGGAGGCAGCCTGCGACAGACGGCGTACGATCGTAGATGCCAGGTGCAAGCGGTTAGGATTCGTTGTACGTACGTGCTCATTAATGGCTTCGCTGCTCTTACACGATTTACTCTTTCAAATTAAGATCGCATTATCGGTCTTACTTCCTCTTTCACTTTTTGTTTTTATTCTTTTGTTTTTCTTTTTTTTCCACTTTCTCTCTCACTTTTTCTTTTCTTTTTTTTTAACTAACGACGTAACCATTATTTTCTTTTACCCGATGCAACCAAATTTGTATTTTTGTTTTGATTGATCGTAAGTTTCTTCCTATGCTTAATTAACAATCAGTAGAGTAGTAGAATGATAGTGAAAGAAGAATTTGAACTCCGAAACTGACAGGCAGAAAATTTCGATCGTTCTAGGAAAGTAACGAGAGAGAGAGAGAGAGAGAGAGAGAAAGAGAGAGAGAGAGACGGGTGATAACGATTCGATGGCCGCGACGAGCTCGTAAAACGTTCCAATTCCATTCGTACGCCTATCGACCGAAAGAATAATCCTCCCTGTCCCTATCGATATCCTGAATTTTTTACGCTCGTCTGCCGTTCGATCTATACATGTATTATATACATTTATATATATATATATTATACAAGTACAGGTGTGCGCATAGATACACGTGTGTGTGTGTGTGGTGGACCGACTCGATGGAAACCGAGTAATTCTCGTCGGTGATTCTTGTTTCTGTCTTTATCTCTCTTACACACGTAGATATATACACACAGTCTCACAATCTCCCTTCCTCTATTTCTATCTCTATCATACTTTATCGAGTATCCTTCGAAACCGACGCCGATGGCTACATCGAACGATGCTCTTTCGCGGGTGAAAATCGATCGTCGTCCCAACGTCGATAGGTTTCTCTCTTCGATTGAAATGCCGAGTCGAGACGACGCTCTGTGTTCTCTTCCACCTTTTCCTCCACCTCCTCCTCCTTCACCTTCTCCTTCTACTTGGGGAAAACTTTGGTAGGAACAAATGCGAGAGCGCGAACTCTCGTAGCGCGTTCGAGGAAACTTTGCTTTTACTTTCGGCGCGTGCCGAGACGACGACGAACCATCACCATCACCATCATAACCAACACCATCATCATCGGTCGTCGAGGAGGAGAGTTAATAGCCGTTCGAAGCTGCAAAAATGTCGCGAAGATGTTTCAACTTAAAGTATTTCAAGAAAATCTTGTTCACTATGCCTCACCCTTATTCTTTTCGATGATCATTCAGAAATGTTCTATTCTTGAGAACGAAGGGGAAACATTTTTTTTTTTTTTTTATTCAAATTTAATCCAAGTCATTCCTTATAATTTCCTTAACGTCACAGTGCACTCAATTTTGTTGGAACGCAACAGCAGTAGCAGCAATAGCCAGTGTGTTATCTTCTTCAATCCGTGTCATTTAATGTATTTAATAAAGAAAAGGGTTGTGAGATAAACAAAAATGATTGCAATTAATGAGATCGTAAATAAAAAAAGGAAAAGTTTCGTTTAAAAGACTAGTTAAGTATTTTCTCCCGAACGTATCTACTTGTCTCTCTCTCTCTCTTTCTCTTTCTAGGTTTGTGTGTGTACGTATGCGTGTCTGCAGAAAAAGTGTATGTAAGAGAGAGAGAGAGAGAGAGAGAGAGAGAGAGAGAGAGAGAGAGGGATGAATATATAGAGAAGAAGAGATCGTAGAAGTCGCTCGATCAGCATTTTTCCTCGGTCGAAAGCCGTAGCCCGTTAACAGGCTCGTTCGATTAATGGGTCAAGTATGTATGATCCGTCGTTCGTTCGTTCATTCGTTCATTTGTTCGTTCGCTTGGCGGACAGTGAAAATATTTCTGCCTGTCCGAGGGTTAATCAGTAGATTAGGCAACCTAGGGTGGGTGCTGGGTAACTCATTGGAGGAGATAATCGTTTCGATAAGGGGTGACAATAGTCTGGGAGGTTCGCGGTTTAAGGGTGCCAGGGTACTTTTTTTTTAGTTCTTTCGAGGGTTTACTTTATCTCTCTCTCTTTTTCTGTCTTTCGCATAGTCAATCGATTCCCTCTCGTGCAGCAGACTCTCTCTCTTTCTATTTTTCTTTCTCTTTTTTTCTCCTCGTTTTGCAGACATGCAAATGGGATACGAGACGGCATCGTTCTCTATGCCACTAGGCCATTTCGTTCCTGTGAGACCAGCACGAAAAAAAGAGCAAAAGAGAGAAAGAGTAGGAAAAAATGATAAGGAAAGAGAGAGATAGAGAGAGTAAAAAGTAGGATTGAGAACCCTTGCTCGAGCGTGTTAATGAATGATATTTTTTTCATTCAACCGCACCCTGGCCTACATTTCAAACAGAGCTAGCTCTACGGCGTACTGCCATTGCCGCCTCCTCCGCTTTCCGATACGCAGTGGCTCGTAAAAATGACTGTGGAAGAGGAGGTAGAGAAGGAGGTGGGGTGGATTGTGTCGGAGTGGAGAACGGCCTGGAACACCAGCATAAGGGGGTGGTTAAATGGGGGGAGGAAACTGAGGAGGAATAGCTTTACTGGCTTCTGGGCCAACGGGAAGAGCTTTGGATAAAAGCCGAAGAGAGAAACTACCGTTGGAAGGTGGAGGAAAAGGTGAGGGAGAAGGGGTTAGAAGTGGGTGGGTAGATGGTCTGCAAATTTTATTCGACCACCCACAATTTTCTCGTTAAAGTTTACTGCTGCTGGTGCTGGTGCTGGTGCTGGTGCTGGTGCTGGTGCTGGTGCTGGTGCTGCTGGTGCATCACACCGGGTCGTTGACTTTTCTTCTTTTTCTTTTTCTCTTATTGACTATTTACTTGGGCCCAAGGACACACCACGAGCTTATATTACACATACGAACGAACGAAATCGTGTCGAGCGATTAACCAATTGCCACTTCCATGGACCATTTAACGGAAGGGATGAGATAAGGACGACGGGGACGGAAGGAAGAAGGAAGGCGGCGGCAGCGGCAGCAGCAGCAGTGTGCCGACGAGCACTGGGGAAATTAGGGACGTTCGCGACAACCAGTTGATTCTTGCTTTGTTGTTACTTCCTCCTACCACTAACCCTCTCTTCTACCTTTATCGACGATTACGCGTTTATCCTTGTTAGAAAGAGAAAAAGAGTTGGATAGAAATGAATAAGAAAACAAAGATTATTATTGATCATCTATCATCAAACCCATGCATACATACTCAACGTTTCTTATAATGAAACTTATGGATAGAAATTAATGAAGATACCTTTTTTTTTAAACCTACTAAAAAAGAAGTTGACTCGTTTGATCAACAGATACATTTTTTTTTTTATTGTATCATCCACCACCCCTATCATTTAAGACGTGACGTTTCATGATAGAACATAACAAAACATTTTATTTTTTAATTACACGTGAAAGCTACTTTCCGCGCGTTAAAAGTACCCTGTCGAAATATACGACCCTTTGCTTGAAAATTTAGGATAGAATTTTAAATGTTAGTAGGAGAAGGTGTGTTGTAAGAAAGTGGATATAGAAATGGAAGAGAAAGAGATAGGTGGAAGAGAAAAAAGATGGGTTTTGCTTTACGAAGCGATAAGCGGACGACGTAAGCTGCTCGTTCGAGGCACATAACAGGGTCGTTAAAATAACGATAATGTTTCGATATGAGTGGCGGGGCATAACCGAGGACGAATGGGTAACGTCAAAATTAACGACTATGCTCACCGTTGTTGTTGTCCCCCTCCCTGTAATTCTTCTTCATAAACGTCATGATCCATATATTATTTATCGAAGTATTTTTCTTAATTATTGTTCACATTTTCGAGGGAGTGACAGGAAACGTCTCTTTTCGTCCGTTTAACACTTCTTATTTTCTCTTATTATCAAAAATTTCTAACCCGATAAGAAGAAACGCAATAAAAAGGAAAATTAGAGGGGAGAGTGTTAATAAAACTTACGTGCCGTGGGTCATATGAGAAACTCGAAAAAAAATACTCCTAGGTACACTTCCTTCCCTTCTCCTTTTTTTTTATGACGTTACTTCTTCGAACTTGTATATCGTTTCCTGACACGATTATTTCAATTGCTTTTCAGAGAAGCCAACTTTAATCGTTATCTCTGCTATCCACGCATGTCTCATTTTTTAATATTTTTTTTGTACTCAAGTCAAGATCATCGTATACACAGTGATGCGTTATATTATTAGGTTCATGGAAAATTAGAATTATTCTTGGAATAAATAAAAAATTGATATGTACGTTTTAATGCATTACTATTTTTAGACATTACGTATAAATGGATTAGATGATATTGCGAAACAAAATGATGATGATAAAAAAATTAAAAATATAATAAAAAAAATGTTAAAGATGAATCTGTTGGACAACAACATCAACAACAACTATTTATTGATCGATATTTGGTCTAACTCTGTCTTATGCGTATGATTTCAGTGAGCGGGAGGACGGGGACCGGAGGGGCGCCCTTGTATGGGCGATTGGTCGCCGAGGAGCCCATGCCCCCAACGGTATGCGGCGGAGGGGGCGGCGGTGGTGGTGGGGGTGCCGGTGGGGTTCAGCAGGAGACCGCCACGGACATCCACGCCATGCAGGCCAGGATACCCCACAGATTCCGCGATCCAGCGACGGCACCCCTACGGAAGCTAAGCGTCGATCTTATCAAAACCTACAAGCACATCAACGAGGTAAAAACGATATATAAATATATATGAAAGAAAAAAGATATATCTCCTCGTCGTTGCTTGACATAAAAATGACATTTGACCTTTTTTTCTTTTTCTTTTTCTTCTTATTATTAGGTTTACCGAAAAATTCTGTCCATTTTAAAAATAAAATAAAATAATAAATTATTCCTAATGTAAACAATTAATTAATTTAATTACTTTTTAACTCTTGCCAACATGGTGGCAATTTGTATATTCCATTTTAACAAATAGGGCCTTACCCTAGTGGCGAAAAATTGAACTAATGTTTGTTTAAACGGACAGAATTTTCTACCAAATATTATTAATCGTAAAAAAGTAATTCGAATAATAAATAATACGTTTCTCGGGTAAGATTCAACATTTGGAACAAAAGGAAAACATAATGAATGAGAATTAAAAAAAAAAAACAAAAACAACTGTAATATTTGTCTACCTTGACATTTTGTAGGATTTATGAAAGAGTCACTTTAAGGAGCTACTTTTTTTTTAGAATGAGTAAGAGGGGTGGAAGGGAATAAATTATATACCAAAAGAACATTAACGTTTCCTCTTCTTGTTAAAAATAAACTGCCACTTCGGTATGTCTCCACCCCCTACCCCTCCCACATAAACCTTGTAATAATCTTCTCAGTAAAGTATCATTCTCTCTTTTTTTTTATCTTGATATGAGGACAACGATAAACAGAGATAGAGAAAAAGAGAAGGTTCGATGTTCTCGGTAGTAAGTTTTCGTCAGGGAAAAAAAAATTACGAACATCCTTTTCGTTCATTCGTTCGTTCGCGAAACGTTTGGAATGAAAAACCCTCTCTCCAGGATGGGTGGGGAGAAAGGTTTTAAGGCCACCTACGTGAAACGCGAGATCTGTTCATAGGACACTCCTACGCGTCCATAATCGTTCCGAAACTCTCTCTTTCTATCTTCGTATCGGAATATAAGATGTAAACGTGACGTCGTTGGTCTCTCGTTGAATCTACGAACGTCATTATGGAAATGTGAGACTTGTCAATTGTACACAGAAAGGTGAAGAAAGGAAGGAGTGAGAGAGAGAGAGGGGGTAACTTATCATTTTTGTTGAAATTGACGTTGATATTCGAAAATGTTATTATTCTAGAAAAACAAAAAAGAAACAAAACAAATTGAAATTCTTATTTTGTGATTTTTTTTTTTTTGTTCATTACTAAATCTATTATTATTTTATTTACGTACACATTTTTTGTTGTAACGTACGACGTGTATGAAATATAAATCCAAGGAAAGAAGAATCGTAATATCCGGTCACCTGCAAACGATAAAAGAAAGAACAAAAAAAAAATGTATAGAGGGTATTGTCGATAATGCTACTACTAAACTCGTCGTTGATAATCGTCGTCATATTCGTAGTCGTAAAACATATGCGTCGTTTCGTCGAATTCGATACGAGAAAGTCGATAGGATGCATAGTAGTAGTAGTATTAGTAGTAGTAGTAGTAGTAGTAGTAGTAGTAGGGAACCTGTAAGAGATTATGCTCGTCTTCCGCGAAATACGACTCTTAAGGCTTTTCTTCGATAAAAATTGGAAAAGACTCGCCCAAGCTCGTTAGAGGCTCGAACGAGAGGAGGATAAAGAGGAGGAGGAACTAGATGAGTAGAAGAAGCTCGTGAAAAATTGGTCGAAGGTGGACGACTCGTTACGGTCCCATTCACAATAAAAAACGGAGAAAGAGAAAAAAGTAAAAGAATGAAAGAATGGAAAAAAGAGAATAAGTCGCGTCGAGGAACGTAGTAAAGGAGGAGGAGAAGTAGGAGGAAGAGGAGGAGGAGGAGGAGGGTCCGAATTGAACTATTAATAACGCCGATGGTGGAATAAGCATCAACGAGACTGACGAGCTCGCGCTTATTTCCCACCCGATTTCTTCACCTTTCCCCCCCTCCCCCCACCTCCTCTCTTACTTTATATATGCATGTATATATATATATATATATAGTTACTTGGGATTATTAGCATCAACGAACCCCCCTAAGAATAAGAAGAAGAAGAGATACTTCTTTTACGCTGAGCACTAACTTTTCTCACGGGTGTGAATATACGTTTTGAAAAATGTGCCATCCAGCATTTTCATTCTTCTTCTTCTTCTTTTTCTTATATTTTTTTTTCTATCTATCTATCTATCTATCTATCTATCTATCTATCTATCTATCTATCTATCTATCTATCTATCTATCTATCTATCTATCTATCTATCTATCTATCCTTTTCTTATTATTCTTTCGTCGATCGATAGAGTCTGTGCGCTCATCCATTCATATGCTTTCTTTTCCCTGTTAAAAGAAGTGTGTTTCGTTGGTACAATGATCGTTCGTAAAAAGAAGAGAAACGTGTATCGGGTTGGTTAGTTGGTTGGTTGGTTGGTTGGTTGGTTGGTTGGTTGGTTGGTTGGTTGGTTGGTTGGTTGGTTGGTTGGTTGGTTGGTTGGTTGGTTGGTTGGTTGGTTGGTTGATGTTACCTTGACATTGCTCATTTTCTTCTCTCTGTGCATTCTTAACTGACTATATCGATGTATAGGATCAAGAAAACGTATGGTGAAACGCACAGGAAATTTAAAACAATGACGCACATATTAACCTTTCCGGTCATCCTGCTTGCTGCTGCTTATTTGTGTGTTGGTTGCAGTTTAATGACGTCATGCTCGCTAATGACGTAGACAATACCGCTAACGTAAAACGAAATAGTGAATGCAATAAAATGTAATCTCAAATGAGAAACAAACCATGACAACAACTTAACTTAGTAGTCAGTGAAAAAAAAAAATATTTCACCCACGCAAATTAGATTTGCGAGAGAGAAGGTGTTGTGTTGTTGCTATCAGAAGAAGCTTATAAAAAAGAAATAAAAAATATGAAATTATTTGAAAAGAAAGAAAGAGAGAGAAAGAATCAGAGTATACGTGGGTTTATTTCACGAGAAAACAAAAAAAAAAGGATGAAAGAGATAAAGATAGAAAGATATTGCCTTATGATATATAAACAGCTGTTGAGCTCATGGTCGAAGCACGCGGGACGAGTACTACTCTCTTCTCCTATATCCATCTGGAACTTTTATCTTTAACTCTCGATCAATGATTTATCGTCGTATCTCCTCCTTCTCTACAAATTTCTTATCATCTTAAAGAAACGTGTGAAAATTTTGTTCAAGAAAATAATTCAATACGATACAACGAAGAAATTTATTTAACATTCAATTGAATCCTTGTATTAGGTTGGCAACTAAGTAATTGTGAATTTTAAATAAGAACAAAAATTCCAAATTTTGGATTCAAAATATAAGTTTATTCAATTGGGTACACATTTTTGTTGTCAGGCAGTGTCATAATGCCACCTTCATAAAATTTCTGATCTTTGCTATCAAAAAACAATTAGGTGTAAAACAAAATTCGCAATTACTTAGTCTCCAACCCAATACTATTATTTTCTTTTGCAATCAAAAAATAACAACAAAAACAATTACAGTAGAAATAGCAACAAGTTTCAGATATCTTTTCGTATTATCGTACGAAAAGGTAGGGGAACACTTTTCACGTGGGGGTCGTCGTTATAGTAAATGCTACGAGCATATAAGGAAGGAAGGAAGGAAGGTTATAACGTCTTACGTGCCTTTCGAAATCCCAGTGACAGCGGGGATTCGCTTGGCAACCGAAACCGAACCATACGTACGTTCGAGAGACGGCATTAACACTTCTGGAGTGTGCATCGTAACCGGTGGCACGAGAGAGAAAAGAAAAAGAAAGGAGGACGACTACGACGACGACGACGACGACTGCGACATGGATGAGAAGTAGGAGGAGGAAGAAGAAAAAGAACAACAAGAAAGAAGAAGAAGAAGAAGAGGAGGAGGAGGGGGTGGTGAAGCTCTCGTAGCTGCTCCATCGGTACATTCCTATGCAACGGTAGAGACCGATCGGGGAACGACGTGGACTAGGGGTAGGGGGTGAAGGAAAGGGGAGGGGGAAGAGAGGTCTCGGGAATTCTGCATATCCGTTGGAGATGCAGCTCGGCTAACTATGCGCTTAGGTGGCAACCGTGTCCGAGACTGCCTACCTTGACTACTTCGAACTCTACCGAAGTATAATACTTTCCTACTACCTTTCGAAAGGAAACCATTTTTTTTATTTTTTAATCAACATAAGAAGTGAAATGAAATCAAATCAACCAAGAGATATATAAATAAATTGATGATAGAAAATTTCATTAAACGTTTTACTTAAGTTTTGATATATTATTTATACGTTTTTGAATAATGATTGATCATGTAGAAAAAAAGAGAGAGAAAGAGAGATAGTTGAGATGCATAGGAAGGAATAAAAAAAAAAAAAAAAGAAGGAAGAAGGTCATTTACGACCCAGTAAACGTAAATGGATTAAGAAAAGTTTCATCCTTCCACTGGAGTTTTCCGTGAAAATTTTTTTTCAACTTTCAACGAATTTTTTTTCTCTCTTTCTCTTTTTGTTTGTTTCTGTCTCTTTTTCTCTTGTTTTTTCTTTTTTCTTTAGTTTACGATTAATTAGCTGTAATTTACATAAATCATACGTTCGAAAAGGGTGAATTTGAACGGAGAGGTGGGAAGAAGGGGAGAAAAAGAACCGCGTTAAATAGGCACGAGGATCGCGTGCTTTCGAAAATAAAATTCGTGGAGTGAGAATGCTAGAAAATGAGTGAAGAAGAGAGGAGAGGAAAAGAGAAGAAAAAGAGAGAGAGAGAGAGAAAGAGAGAAAAGTTCGATCGTATTCTCCAGCTGTCTCGCGTTCCGCTCCGGTGCCGTTACCGCGACGGCACAAAAGCACAAGGATATCGATAAAACGGACGGCGATATAAATAACGCGAATGTATCCGTGATTAGTAAGCCGGACGAAGAGAGAAAGAGAGAGAGAGAGAGAGAAAGAGAGAAAGGGAAAGAAAACCTGATCGCCTAACGGACGGACGGTGCATCGAAAAGAAAGAAAGAAAGAAAGAAAGAAAGAAAGAAAGAAAGAAGCTTTGGTGAAACGGCATTGCATGTTGTGTGTTCCTGTAATCATCGTCTTACAGCTTCGGATTTCTTCATTTGCTACTAGTAGTCGTTGTTGTGTCCTAGAATGGACTCCTGACCGATTCTTTTTGTCATTTTTTATTTTTACTAACATTTTTCTTGTTCTTTTTTCTTGTTTTTCTTCTATCGATAATTCAAGAACGAAGAGTATATTAATAGAATGCTTATAATAGAAATTGTAGAAATCGAAAAAGAGATATATATATATATATATATATATATATATGTGGCAGAAAGAGAAAAGCAATAAAATCAATCCACAAAGTCTCGACATGCGAAAACAATGAACAAGAAGCTTGGAACACTTAGCATATATACGAGAGAAAACTGTCTCTCGTTCTCTATGCAATCCTGACGTGTTCTCTCACTACTTCGAGTTTGTAAGACACAGTGTGAAGAAAGAAGGAGAAAAAGAATGAACAAATAAAGAATAACAGGACAAATAAGAAATATATAAAAAGTGCGAAATAAAAAATAAAAATGAAATTATTCATGGAAGATAATCAAAGTTATGAACTTATACGAATCACTGATCGAAATCTTTCCCTTGTTTCTTTCAAAATATGAAGAAATAATCTTTCTATTCTAATATCTTTAACCCTTTTCGAACGTATTCAATTTGAGCATGGGTGTCGTAGTGGTCGGAATTAATTTATATATATATATATTTATTATATATAGAATATATTTATTATGTAAAATACATAATTGTTTACATAAATATGTAAAATACATATTAGTAAAATAAGTATTATGTAAAAATACACATATAAAATATTTATAAGATTAGTACGGTATCTTGTGTCGAAAGGTAAAAAGGCTTTGGTGACTGAGATTGAACACACGTCCGAAAAGGGTTAAAATATCTACAAAAACTATTTCTTCTTTCAATCAAATTTATAATTGTGATCGATTTTTGAGTTAAAACTTTTATTTCGAATTAGTTCTTTCGTTTAAGTACATATAAAATAAATCTATACGATATATCGCGTAAGAAGGATAAGAAAAGGTAGTAATAGTAATCGAAGGTTTAGTTTGGACAAGTAAAGATGAGAAGAAGAAGGATGAAGAGGAGAGGCAAACGAGAGGAATCGAATCCCATCGCCCGGAGCGCTCGTCAAAAGTCAGAGAATAGCTTCGCGAATAATTAAAGACACGACCCAAATGCAAGCCACTCGGCTTTTGCTCATCCCTTCGTGTACAAGCTTTCTACGTAGGAAGAGAAGAAGAAGAAGAAGAAGAAGAAGGGAGGATATGTCCATGCACCCAAATGGAGAAGTGAGGTGGGGGGAGGGATGGGATGGGATGGGAAAGGGTAGAGAGTAAATTTTACGAGCTTTACGTATACGACTCTTTTAACTTCTTGGTTCATCGATCATCGGAAGAGAAGAGAACCTTTTCGTCTTTTATATAAGGTCATGTTGTTTTACTTGATAGTAAACTAATTCGACAGAAACACAATCTTGATCTTATTTTTTTTTTTTTTTTTTAGATCGAACCTGTTTTAATTATTGTTTTATTTTATTTTTTATTTTTGTGTGCGTGTGTAGATTAGGTATCTCTCAACAAGAGAGAGAGAGAGAGAAAATAAAATCATTATTTCCTATTGGAACTTTTATTAGGATGAGCTTGTAAAACTATCGATAGAAAGACCGGTTAATTCTTTTCTATAGACATATAAAAGAAGAACCTGGGGTCTTCTCTAATCTCAGTCTACTCTTTTGCTTTTCTTTTCGGATGTTTAACATCCTTGAATATAATATATATATATATATATATATATATATATATATATATATATATATATATATATATATATACTTATCGTTGCTACGAGAGAACCAAGCGAGATCCTTCAAGGTCTTCTTCACCATGGTGTGGTAGAAGTTGGTAAGGTAACTTAAACTTTGCCTACTCGTTGAAAGATCTCACTTCGATCGATTCCTTTGGCATGGTAAATTCACAAGATCACGTACTGAAATACCGTTAAGAAACTAAGTAAAACGTCTAAACACGTATCTTATTATCTGTTTCAACACTTGGAATGCAAAAACGTTAGTGGTAGGTTGTAGGATTAAAACGCGTTAGATTAAATCAAGTGAGAATTGGTGGGTGCGTTGTATCCGATAAATGGTATGATTATACGAGGATGCTTTGCACAAGTCAAGTACTAAAAAATTACTTGTGTTGACTTAACGGATCTTCTTTTTTTTTCCTTCTTGTTCATTTACTTTTTTTTATATTCTTTTTGTTACTTCTCAATACCCTTTTTTTTTTTTGAGTTAATCCGTTAGCAACGTCATAAAGATTAGAAGGAACTCTAAATTTCGATCGATTCGTTTTGTAATACAAGACGAAAGATACCAGTCAAAAAATATTCCATGGTTTTCGAAGGAACAAAATATAGAAGAAGGAGAAGATGAGAAAGGCTTTTTCGTTTCAAATACGACCGTTACTACTACTCCCATTTTCTATCCTCGAAAGAAGGAGACCTTCTTTCGGCCTTGAAATCTTTGATCGAGAGTCTCCCTCATGGGATCTTCAAATCAATCGATTAACTAAAGGTTCGATCTAAAATTATTAGATCGAGAACCCAAAGAAAGAGTAGAAGAGAAATTCTTTATAAAAATGACCTTGAAAGATGGTAGTGGTACCTGTTAAATAAAAAAAAAGTAGTTAAAGAAGTTGAACAAAATCGGCCGATTTATTTTTACACCTTTTCGTGGTTCATCACTTAAAAGGAAAAGAATAAGAAAAAGAGAGAGAGAGAGAGAGAGAGAGAGAGAGAGAGAGAGAGAGAGAGATGAACAATGCTTATAGGGATAAATTTAAAAAACCAGCACGAGAATTTTCCCCTCAACAACAACAACAACAGCTGTTCGTTCCTTTTATTTACCCACGTGTTTCTTCTTGCCACGCGTTCGTAATATTTTCCAGCCGGCCATTTTGAGAAACCTGCTGCACGCCGAGAAGGTTTTTTTTTCGAATTAACAAACAAAAAGAAATTAAACAACCTTTTAAGATCTCTCACTTCTTGATCTTCTTGTCTCGTCTCGAATGAACGAATCACTTCTTTCATTTGTTCGTTCTCCTCTTCGTGAACGCGTTCTTAGCGCATTCTCGATCAGTGAATCTCTTTTCTCTTGGACAAACAAACACATAGAAAAAGACAGTACGATGCGTGTACGTCGCGTCGTTGAATATGTTCGTGCATGTGTGTGTGTGTGTGTGTGTGTGTTTTGTGTATGTGTGCGTGTGCGTTCGTCGAATGTACGGCTCTGTCTCCTCTGGCTGGTCATGCCAAAACTTTCCGTTGACCGTTGCTCGAACTCAGTGACTCAGAAATGGTTCCACCATTGCAGCAGTCACGGATTATTAGTCACTAGTGCCCCGTTCCGATTTCTTCTTCTTTTTTTTTCTCTTTTCCTTTCTGCCTTCCCCCACCTCTTCTCATCCTTCTTCGAAGAATTTCAAGATGGTCGCAATGAATGCCATTGCACGGAAATTTTCTTTTATTCCTCTTCGTCGTACAACCAACAACGTTGCATATATTTTGCACGGTAACAACACAAACCAACCATCGTAGGGGGGGGGCAGCAATTGAAAACTGGTCGTGTGTACTTACTAAAAGAGGAAGAATCTTGATTCGAAGTAAAATTACAAAAGTTAACGTATCGCCAAGAACAACGGTGTAGTTACCTTGAAGACCTTAGGGAACGAGAAGAAGAAGAAAAAAAAATCAAAAGCCGGTTATATACGCTATAGTAAAAGTACTCAATAGCAACGGACAAAGATTACCACCACCGCCTACCACCTCTGACGGTGCTTTCTTCGAAGCAAGCAAGAGGGAGGGGGGAAGGGTAGGGGAAACCGAACACGTTTCGAATTCGCGACTAAAACTTCCCTCGTCGTATTCCGACAATGTAAACTTCCTTGGAAAATCCATTGAGCGAAAGTACCCTATCATTGATTTGTCTAATATCATAAGATAGAAAGGATTCGTTAATGGTCTAGGGGGTAGTCGGGGTCCGTTCTCTAGTGTTCCATAATGGTATAGTAGATGGGATTGAGAGAGGGGTAGTGGGGTTAGAAATCGAAGCTAAGGGGGGGAGAGGGAGAGGAGAATCGATAAATCGTGAATATAAGAGGAGAGAATTGGAAGATCGCGCGCGCGGTGTGTGTTGTGTTGGATCCGCGAGAAAGCGCCGCGAGGACGCGCAAGAGCAGAAGGAAAACGCGATGAGGAGGAGGTGAAAGAAGTGGAACGCAGACGTTCCGGAAGGTCGTGGAACGGCCTGGGCCGTCGGCGGCGGCGGCGGTGGTGGCGGTGGTGGTGCTGGTGGCGGAGCAGCAACGGTGGTGGAGATGGAAGTGGTGGTGGCGGGTCTCTCGTTCGTTTCGTCTGTCACTTCATTCATGACTCGACCGGTAGTCCTGATCACGCCCCTTCCATCTCTCACTATCTCTTTCCCTCCCCCCTTACCCTCTTCCATCTTTCCTATCTCTCTTTCCGCCATATTCCCCTTCCAATTCCAGCCAGTCTACTCTCCCACCCTCTCCAACTACTACTACCTAGTCGTCTCCTTCACCCTCTCCCCCCTCCCTTCCCTACCAACCCTCGACCTCCTCTACCACCAACCGTTTCTCTATCTCTATCTCTATCTCTGTTTCTCCTTTTCTTCCTCTCTCTCTTCTCTTCTTCCATCTCCACCTCCACCCCCTCCTCCTATCTATCCAACTTCTACGTTCGTCGAAGCAGAGATTCATAACGGCTCCACGACCATCCGATGGCGTTAGTCGTCTTCTTCTCTTCTCTTCGTAATCTTCCTCACATTCTCCTCCATCTTACCCCATTCCTTCCCCTTCTCTTCCCTCATCACCCTTATCCTCATCTCATGCTATCCTCTTGGCTAGAGGATCGTTCAAAAAAAAAAAAGATTCTTCTTATATTCTTACTCCTTGCAAAACGCCCTCGATCGTTGTCGTTGTCATCGTCGTCGTCGTCTTCGTCGTCTTCGTTGTCTTCGTCGTCTTCGTTGTCCTCTCACGACTATAACGGACCATCTCGTCTCTTCTCTTCTCTTCTTTTCTATTTTATATCGAAAATTCTATTCTTTTATGGCATGTTCGATCAAAGGATTACGTTAGAAAAAAGATCGATTAAATAAACATCGATGATCTGCCCATGATGTCTTGCTCGAAGTTTTATTAATAATACAACAAAGAAATATTGTAGTATAACTATATATGTATATATAAATCCATCGTTATTATAGTAATAATAGTCACTGTAATTCATCTTGTATGTATATATTTATATATTATTGAAAAATATAAGAAAGAATAATAGCACAAGTAACAGCGTATTATTTCTCACTCACGCGGTAGGAATAATTTTTCCTATGTTGACGATTTCGCGACTCTATTTCCCGGGTATTATAATTTCGTTCTATTAAGACCTTAACAAACCGGGTTTCGAAAGTGGGACGCCCCTATCCGGGCTCACCGAGCGCTACTTTATTTCGTTTGTTGCATAAACGCTAGAAAGCCCCCGTATCGTTTATCCCCCTTCCCCCCTTTCCTCTATTTATCTATCTATCTATCTATCTCTTTCTCTTTTTATCTACGTTAACCAAACGCATCCTTTATCTGATATTTATTTTCGTATTAACGATTCACGTTAGAAGGCAAAATCAAAAAAAAAAAAAAGATGAAGAAGAGAAGGAAGAAGAAGAAGAAGAAGAAATAAGCAGGATCATTTAGCGAAATGCACTTTCGGAATACAAATTACGCGCTTTAAATAGACGAAATTGAATAAGGATGGTAGAGAGATGGGTAGAAAGAGGATGGACGGTATACGATGGACGGTGATACGGGGGTTCCCAAGGACTACGTGATCCAGTACAATTCAAAAAGAACAACGCGCGACGACCATTTTAACCGTAATTTTAGTCTTGGATCGGTTAAATTTGATTTCCGAATAAATATCTTTAATATTTATTATACCGCATTGTCAATCAAAGTGTAGGTACATCAAAATGTATATTTAATCGTTCCGACCAATAAACAAAATCTTGTTTGCTCATTTAAAACGATTGTTTTCCTAATTTGGCATTAAAAAACAAACATGAAGGAATAATACGATTAGTAAGATTTCTTCGAAACAAGAATATAATATATGTATATAATATATCTTAGTAAACGTTATTGCAACGTTTTAGTAGAAGTTAAGAGAATACTTTGCTTCGTTCTCTTCTTTGTCGGCAGTACGACGTACGCTCGTCTCGTTGCATCTCATTTATATCTCTTACAATAGTAAGAACAAATAGTTAACTACGTGAATAAAGTATATATACACACATATACACGTGTGTGTGTGTTGTTTCTCAATCTTGCTAGTGTTTATCGCGTACTTATAAAAGGAAATGGAATAAAAAGAAAATGATGATGATGATGTAGAAGAAGATGAAGAAGAAGAAGAAGAAGAAGAAGAAGAAGAAGAAGAAGAAGAAGAAGAAGAAGAAGAAGAAGAAGAAGAAGAAGAAGAAGAAGAAGAAGAAGAAGAAGAAGAAGAAGAAGAAGAAGAAGAAGAAGAAGAAGAAGAAGAAGAAGAAGAAGAAGAAGAAGAAGAAGAAGAAGAAGAAGAAGAAGAAGAAGAAGAAGAAGAAGAAGAAGAAGAAGAAGAAGAAGAAGAAGAAGAAGAAGAAGAAGAAGAAGAAGAAGAAATGTTTCGTAAGATCGGCGCCTTGGTGCTGCGTCTCACGAATGACGTTTCGAAGTCGCGAAAAGAGTCGAAAGAAAGAGAAAGAGAAATAGAGAGAGAGAGAGAGATCTTATGCATCTTATATGTATATATGTTGCCACCCACCGTTTCTTTCTCTCTTCTCTCTCTCTCTTTTGGCATAGGGAGAGAGAGCCGCGCGTGCTTCTGTGCTTTCCGTCTCCCTCTTCTCATCGCGCGCTTCGTAGTGGCCCTGGGCTGCTTTTGGTGAGGATGGTGGTGAACGCACCATATGGGGCCGGTCTCATGCACTCGCGCATAGCAACAGAAACGAGAGAGAGGAAAACAGGCTAGCGGCGTCACCGTCTTCTCTCTCTCTCACTCTCTCATTCTGTCTGTCTGTCTCTCTTGCTCTGCCCCTCTCTTTTCTCTTTCTCTTTCTATCTCACACGTACGCACTGGTACAAGCATGGAGACAACGTTCACTCTTGGCGTGTGCGAACCACCGATTTGATAGTGTGCGTGTGTGTGTGTTAGGCGGAAGGTTGGGTACGAAAGAAGAGCGAGAGAGAGAGAGGGAGAGAGAGAATTGATAGAGGAAGAGGGGACAAAAGAGAAAGGGATGGTCTCGGAGAGGTGGAGTGAGAGGGTGGACAGCACCACCCGGTGACGATCGGGCGGCGACGTTGCCTCCAACAGGACGAGAGAGAGAGAGAGAGAGAGAGAGACGACAATGAAATCGTGTATCTACGAATTCGTTTATATCCTTCGGGACGATACCGGTTTCTTCTACCTACGTTGAGTGCTGAGAGAGGAGAGAGAGAGGGAGAGGAGAGGAAAGGAAAAATCTTCTCCCTCGTCACGATTCTTCGCACGAAGGAAGCCACGTTGGTCGTCGTCGGCTTATTTCTTTTTAACGTGGTTTAAAAGGTGAGGGAGGTAAAGAAGAGATTATCCTTATCTTCGGCAAGAAAATATAGAAATGAATTTAGACCAACCACCCCTCGCCTACCTCGTGTTCGTTTATTGAAATTCTTTCTAAAGTTTATAGTGATTTATAAATGTTGGTAAGAAAAGATGGGAGGAGAGACGTCCTACTGTGTTAATTAATACGTTACAAATGAAAATATATATTTCTTTCTTACTTAAATGATTATACTATACTCTCTCTTTACGAGAATAAGATAATAAAAAAATTGCTTAAAATTGAAGATAATAATTAAATATATTTTATCTTTCAATTGGCATTATTAATATCCACGAGATCATTTTTGAGAATATTTCATTCGAGTAGTAGGAATCAATTTGACTGGCGTAGTAATTAGATGTTATTCTCTTTTTTTTCTTATTCAAATGTTTTTACGTAAAAAGGATTTAGCGTTATTTCATTTTTTTTTCGTTAAATCATTAGGGCGACAAAATAACGAATATCATTTTTCCATGACATTGGAACCTAGTAATAGTTAGTAACAGTTTTAGTGGTAGTAATAGTAGTAGCAGTAGCAGCCATAGTAGTAATAGTAGCAGTGGTAGCAATACTAGTAGTAGCAATAGCATTAGTAATAGTAATAGCAGTAATATAGTAGTAGTAGTATAGTAATATTAATAATAATAATAGTAAAAGGAATAGTAGTAATAATAGTAATAGTAGTCATAGTAGTATAGTAATACAAGGTGTCGGGAGTTTTTGGCGTCGTCCGTCGAACGGCGTGGTTTTCACGTGGTCGCGGCATATCGATTGCTGGAGAGGCGGCAGATCGGATTCTGCGCCCTCTTCCCCTTTTACTCCTTTCCTTGCCCCTCTTCTCCCCGAGACCTCGTCCTTTCCTCGCAGACAGATCGTTTACCGAATTACATGGCATTTTTGTTGAGAAAACGCGACGCGTTTCCAACTTTTTTCGCGGGGACGCACGCTTCTTCTTCAATGTTTTTTCATTTATTTACTATCATAATATATTATTATTACAATAATAATAATTAATGTAATTATAATTTGATTATTATGATCATTGTTATTACGATACAATAATATACGAATTATAATGAAATAATATGATTATTGAAAATAATAATTATGATGAATAAATACGTGTAGGCGTATAACAAATGAAATGACTTATCAAAAACGACGTACGTTTTTCTCATAAAATTAACAACGACATTTTTATCACTAATGTCTCGCAATTGCGAAATAATTAACATTATATTTGACACTTTGTTTGTATATCTCTTATCATTAAGTCGAAAAATGTTATGTTAGGCATTTAAGTATATCCTAAAGTCATTCGATTACAGGTGTGAATGAGACGCGTACGAACATGTGTGTATGACTTGTATATATGTACACGAATATGAGACCGCATGTTCTCACTGTGTGAAACGTTAGTTCATATTTGTGTATGTATGCATGCGTGTGTGTGTTTGTGTGCGTGTAACTCCAGTGATAAATGTAAATGAATCATGAATGCATGTTATAACTTTAATACGATGTCTGATGAGTAGTATGAGTGCGTTGCTACCAGATGGTTAACGTGCTAGGAAAACTTTCCTCTATCGTTTTTTTTTATTTTTCAATTATGCTAATCAATAAGGATAGAATTTTTACGGATTCGATTGATATTAATTTGAGGTTTTTTTGTTGCTTGTTATAGGTTTATTATGCGAAGAAGAAGAGAAGGGCACAGCAGATGCAGGGAGAAGATGGTTCGCATAAAAAAGAAAGAAAGCTTTACAATGACGGTTGGGATGACGACAACCACGATTACATTATCAAGAATGGGGAAAAGTTCCTCGATCGATACGAGATCGACTCATTAATAGGTAATACGATCTACAATAATAAATATAATAATAATAATAATAAAATCGATAAAGATTCTCTTGTTCAATAACTCATTGTCCTGTATAATACTATATCATCTTTTCTTTCTTTTTTTTGTTTCTTTTCTCTCTTAGGTAAAGGCAGTTTTGGCCAAGTAGTAAAAGCATTTGACCACGAAGAGCAAACACAAGTGGCAATAAAAATCATAAAGAATAAAAAACCTTTTCTAAATCAAGCCCAAATCGAAGTTAGGTTGTTGGAAATGATGAACAGGGCGGATACGGACAACAAGTATTATATAGGTAAAAAATTCATTTAAATCTCATCTAATTCGTTTGGATTATGACAATATATTGATGATTATTAATCGATTATTTATTTCCTCATCTTAATCTGTTTCTTTTGTTTCTAGTTAAACTGAAGAGGCATTTTATGTGGCGAAATCACTTATGTTTGGTATTCGAATTGCTATCGTATAATCTCTATGACTTACTTAGGAATACAAATTTTCGGGGTGTGTCGTTAAATTTGACAAGAAAATTTGCACAGCAATTGTGTACTGCCCTCTTGTTCCTGTCTACACCGGAATTGAACATCATTCACTGTGATCTGAAACCCGAGAACATTCTTTTATGTAATCCCAAACGAAGCGCGATAAAAATAGTCGACTTCGGTAGTTCGTGTCAACTTGGCCAGAGGGTAATATGTCCTTGAATATAGTGATAATAAAATGTAGCCATTTTCTTTTTATCACACTTTTCTCATATTTCTAAATCGTTGTTCTATTATTTTCAGATATATCAGTATATCCAGTCCAGGTTTTACAGATCTCCAGAAGTCCTCTTAGGAATACCTTATGACCTCGCGATAGACATGTGGAGTTTGGGATGTATTTTGGTAGAAATGCACACAGGAGAACCTTTGTTTAGTGGGGCCAATGAGGTAAAAATTTAAATGATACTTAATAAACATCATTTACGGAATGGTATTACTCGATAACATTCAATAGCACGAGATGCCATACGTATAGTCTTTAAAGATCATAATTCTAAATAAATTTTTGATAGGTTGAAAACAAACACATATTTAAATATAAATATAATCCGTATCTTTTCTTGTAGGTCGATCAAATGAACAAAATTGTCGAAGTATTAGGCATGCCACCAAAACGTATATTGGACCAAGCGCATAAAGCGCGGAAATACTTTGACAAAGTCCCCACGGACGGCTCGTACGTGCTGAAAAAGTCCAAAGACGGTAAAAAGTATAAACCTCCTGGTACAAGGCGGTTGCACGAAATTTTGGGCGTTGAAAGTGGCGGTCCTGGTGGTAGAAGGATAGGTGAACCTGGTCACTCGATCTCTGACTACCTCAAATTTAAGGACTTAATTCTACGAATGTTGGATTTTGATCCAAAGACGAGAGTTACGCCATACTACGCGCTTCAGCACAATTTCTTTAAAAGAACAGCCGATGAGGGGACCAACACGAACATTGCTGCTGCGAATAGTGCAAATACAAGTCCAGCAGTGGTGTCAATGAGCCAGGATCATGGTGGGTTACTACTTTGTTTCATTTCTCCGTGCGAGTACAAACTAAGTTTGTTGAAACACAGTCTGTAACATATACATATGTCAAACAAAAGACAAGAGTACAACTCGCTTGATTTTTAGATGACTTCAACTTTACACAGGGGTCTTTAGTCTCGATCTATAAGTGAATTTAAGGAGAGGTTTCTGGGTCATTCGATATTATTTAATAATATGATATAAATGGTTAGATTTGATATAAGCACCTTCAGAAATGCACTTACATCATAGTTAAACTCATATTTGATTTAGAATAGTGTTTTTCAACTTCATCCAGATTTCATTAGATTCCATTTGCTTAGAGTGAAAAAGCTTTCCAAAAAAGATATATTATATACTATATATATATTTATACATATACATCATTGCACGGTGCACACAGCACTAAACGGTTATTCATATGCTTCCTTATTTGAGTACCTTTATACACTCTAGAATTTTCTTCGAAAGCATTAATATTTAAAAAGAGCTTTCAGAAAATTTCATCTCAAGGAAATTGTTTTGCACATGCTCCTGTTGTTATGATAATACAGCTACGTTTAACGAATTAATTGCAATGACAAATGTAACTTTATCAAAATATTACATCTGTGTTGCTTGATTTCATTCACTGCTCATTATTCGTTTCATATTTCATTTCTATCACATTTCTCACCCAATACAAGATATTAAGTCCATAATGCCCCTTTTAACTTGATCATTTTAACAGTTGTCTATCATTATCAGAATTAATATTGCTCTGAATTTAGCAATTATGTGAGAATGAACAATTTTCGTAAAGTCTCTTAACAAGATATTGAACAATTAATAAGTGCAGCATTCGAAACAGTAGAATTCTCTCTCTTTCTCTTTCTCTCTTTCTCTCTCTCACATTTGATGCATGACGAGTTGTCTCTTCGCACCACATTGTCGCGTATATAACAATATACAATACGGCTCTTTAAGTTGTAGTACCATTCACATACAATATCCGAAAGTTAAATAACGAAGAAGAGCAGCGACAAAATGAGAACCATTGAGATATTATTAAAATGGAGAGTTCCACTGTACTGAACATTCAGGAAAGTTTTAATTTGTGCAGAAAATAAAAGGCTAATGTGTTTCATAAATACAAGTTTGATTTCTTTTTCTTTTTTTTCTTTATTTTTCTTTTTTTTTTCAAAGATATTATAACAATAGTTAAACATATTTCATAATGGCGAATAACAATCTAGAAAAAGAATATCATTTTTAATACATAGGTTAATGATAATATTTCAGTTGAATTAGAAAAAGGTGTTGATGCTTTTTATGTATCTTCATAATTTTACATATGTATTTTTACTTTCTGCACAAACTAAACAATACTTGTTGTTGCCCGTAGATATGATGGGGGGACAGTACGTGGCTCGATGACTGTCGTATCCGCGGGGCGGCGACGACCTGTCCTAGGCCCCAACCTTAATCTTACTTACTAACATAAGTAAGTTCTGTCTAACAAACAATCCTACAAGCTAAAAAACTAACGATGACCCCTATTAATAATGTCCTGGCCTCGGATGTATTGCGCGAAGCCTTGCTTGCTTAAAAACACCCTTTTCCTGAGTCATGGATGGACTTATTGCTAGCCCATGGCTCGATTTATACCTAGTAGTGCATATGCTGTGTCCAATTGCAATGTTTATAACAAGGACACTTCATATCCTGGTTAAACATTTGTTCTTGACTATATAATAACCTTCTTATAGAATCAGAGAACAATAATTAATAAGATAGAGTTATTGGAATATGTTTTTTTACCGTTATTATTTGTAATTATTTATCTTTATTAAACTTACACAAATGAGATATATGCATGCTTCTATATCTATGATAATGATGATGATGATGATGATACATGCACACACTTTTAAACAGCAACATGTGTTATGAAATTATTTTAAACATATTCCAACTGATGATGTGATTATTATTGTGCTAATAAAATCTATTTTTGTAGATAAATCATTTCATTTCAAGTTAATTTCCTTTATATAATTTCATGCATGCTTTAGTATGTGCTTGCATCGTACACTTTGCAAAAGTGCATCAATACTATTTACGCGAGATAATAATTTAGATATTAAGATATTTCACGAATTAGAATTGCTACTGAATTTTCAATAAATAATAGCATTAAAATAGTAATAGCAATATTACTAAGGAATGCAAGAAACGAGTAAAACATTTTTTGCTACCGTATATTTATTACAATTTTGTAAGCATAGTATTTTAAATACATGATAATAAAGAGTAAAAACTAATAAGCAGGTATTATATGCAACATTGTGCTATACGATAAACCATTGTAATGATTATCCTTTTCAGTCAAAAATACACTCATCGTGTATTACATTAAAAATGATATTTATTCAAAATTCTAAATGTTATTGAAATTTGTAATAGAGGTAATGATAATTTAGAGTGTATTGCAGCACTTACTTTTTGGCACTCGGTTTTGAAATGTTAGGTATCCTTAGAAACAAACATATTGTCGAAAGACAAGAATCGTAGCAGTGAAATTCAATGCCTGCAAAATCCCTGTAGATTGTTCAATTTTTTATTTCTCTTAACTCCTCTAGTGAAATTGTAAAAGCTAGCGGTTTTCGTGAATAATGATTGCATTTATTAGTGTAGCTTAATATCTATCATTGGTTTAGATAATATTAGATTTTTCTTGGTGTCATAGGACTGGTAACCATGTCAGGACAGGGCAGCAGCAGCAGCGGTAGTCTGATGCAAGTGTCAAGCCTCCCTGGTAGCTATCAACCCATGGAATGTGAGGCTTCACCTCGTCATTCAAGTAGTCGGCGCGGCATAACAACAGGCTATCCATCAACATCAGCCACTGGGGTGTCTGCGTCCACTTCGATGTCCATGCAGCCCATGGACAACTCGCTGATACCAAGCTCTCTTGGATCGTACAATAGCCTAATTCTACCTGGTATACCCCATCTGCCTGCGATGATGACCTCACCAATGATACAGCAGCAAAATTTCTATAATTATGGTTACTCGACGACAGATTCACATGGGATGGTTAGACAGCCGTCGACGGTTTCAACCGGTAAACAGAGAGATCCGGAAAGGGAAGATAGCCCTATGGTTGGGGTGTGCGTCCAACAAAGTCCAGTCGCTATCCATTGAATTAGAAAAGGAAATAACGGAGGACAATACACATGTTACGATCGTGAGACCGTAGATAACTATTAAACGGTTACGAATCGAGCTCATGGCAAGTTTAGAGTATTGTCGTGGCGTCAATGAAGAAACGAATAAAACTAGGAAAGGAAAACGTACAGCTTGAAGTCGTCCCCAAACATTAGTTTATCAAGTACCAAGACAAGTAGTGTAATATTATTGATCACTATGACAGTGAACCCTATAGCTTTTCGGAATTGGTTTGACTGATCGACGTAGAGAAGAAGAAGGATAAAAATAAGAAGAATAAGAAGACGATGTGACGATGAAGAGATAGTAGGACAAAAAAAGGAAACAAAAAAAAAGAAAAGAAATTACATGGAAAAACGTATTCCAAAGCAAATCACAAACGAAGCCTTTGTCTCTGAACCAAGAGATTACCAGAATGGAGACGTACTTTAAGCGTGATAACATTTAATGACGCCGTGAAGATACTGATAAGTAGGAAAAAGCTAAGAAAAGAAAAAGAACGAGGGTAACCTCTTTTTCTGTTACTTTTTTTACAAGCTGACTGGCCCTATATTGGGCATGGATATATAACTAGCACAGAAGATTTATGAAACTTTTCGAGCATGGACAGACAGTTATGGTCTAGTGAGGATGAACCCAGCTGGCCTCGTGGGTCCTGCCCGATTCTGTAGACACTTTGAACAGTTTAGTCGATACAACATTAAGAAGAAAAAGAAGAAAGAAGAAAAAAAAAACAAAAACGTTCGGTACTCAAACTGTGTGGCCTAGAGAGCGAAAAAGTGATAATTACTATTATTACCGCGTAAAAAGAAGGAAGTCGTAAGAATTACCAATTTAAGCATGTACCATCATACAGTTTTATACACCATGTCACGAATGTAAACGGTTAGGAAATAATTGCGAGCAAACAGTTGTGTCGAATGCTGGCTATTTGTACAATACACTTAGGTGAATGATAAGAGTGCAGCTTTAGAGTTTAGCTTGTAAGTGTGAGAGAGGGAGGTAATACAGACATTGTTAACACAATTCTTTTTATTTACTTTGATGAAAAATGAGGATATTGCAAACGTCAGTTTGTTGCTAAAGAAGGACTTTAAACAAACGAGGTTTGCGCAGCTTAACAACAATACATCATATTTATACATAAAAACAGTAATAAGAAAGCTTACAAAAGCAGTATACACGTAAGAGCGATCAAGAATGGTATAATCATACGAAAAACCTAGGTACTTTATAATAAACAATACGCGCGTATTCACATACACATGTTTCCAATGCTAATCGTCATTGATTTTTGCCGTTTGCTCTGATGATCATTTATTTCTTATCGCATGATATAGGTTTGAATTATTTTCAAGTTGTCAGCTTCACTTTTGTCGTGTTTTAAAAAAAAAAAAAAGGATTCCTTCCAATCGATTATTTTTATGTGATTTTAATTTCGTATAAAGACTACGAGTGTTCATGATAAATATATATATATATTTATATACATATATGCACGCATATACACATACATATATATATATATATATATATATATTTATATACATATATATATATTTATGTTGCAAGAAAACGCGTTCAATATTTCTGATTCTACTAAATTTCAATTGCCGCGAGTGTATTTCTTGAATACGCTACCATTTGTAGGTGTAGTATAGTACCTGATGGCAGACTAATTGCAATTGAAGTAGTAAGTCTTTATACAGCGCAGATGTGACCGGCAACAATATAAATTTTAATAATCATCACTAATGTATATTATAAAAAGAAGGAGTCCTAGTGAATTATACATGTTGCTTATCATCTTCGTTGAAAATAGCAAGCAGTAAAAATATTTTTATATGGAAACAGCTTAATTGTATCAATATCTTCATAATCGTCTCTCGATCGGTAGCCTACGATGCATTATGAGATAGATAAAGATGTGGCAATTTGTCTTTCTTCCATTTTCTATCGATATTAGTCACATATATACAAATATTACATTTTGCTTTCATTTTTGCGACGCAAAATGTAATTTATACAAAGGGGAAAAAAAAGACAAATTTACTTCGAATATCGCATTATGTAAGAATAAAAGCTACATGTATAATTCATTAATCATTTTTGATCTTATGTCATTGTTGTCATTATCATTGTCAATTTTTTTTTTCTTTCATTTTATTTCTCTTTTATACATTTCGTTGCGATGTGTTCCTTTAATAGGTTCTTCTTTTTTATTCTTATATTATAAAATCTGCAATATCAAATAGTAGTCTTAAATAATATTTCCACTGTATGATTGTGACTGTTGACAAAAAAAGAGCTTGACCTAAAAAAAAAAAAAATGATGATAGATAACTGAAATTCCTAGCACTGCATTTGAAAAAGACATACATATATCTCATAGCCAAGTTCGAATCCAAAAAAATTCATTTTGTATTAGTTGTTAATGTATATGAAACATAATACACACAGTCTTCAGTAGTTGATAGAAATGATATATTTTATCAGCTATTCTGTCTGCTGCGAATTATTTTAATCGTGCAGACTTTGAAATGATTTGTATATTTTTATACAGCTGCAATCAGAAATTCTCAGAAGTACATTTTTGACATAAGCACATTAGCATTTTCAAGTTAAACTTGAAGGTTCACGTTCATCGTACCCGCGCATCGACTCTTATTAGTTATTAAATGAAATAAACATTTTTAACGATAGACACGTACATAAATATATTTAAGTCCTGCTTGTAACTCTTGAATTTCTACGATTCCTTGGGTATATATTTAAAAAAGAAAGAAAAGAAAAAAAAAACTACAAAGAAAGAAAAAAAACCCACGAAAGTGAAATGAGTCCATGTCGTGATTAGGGACGATTTTGAAAACGATTCGAAATAATAAGAAGAAAAAAAGAAAAGATACGAAATAATAATAAAAATAATAATAAAAAAAAAAAAAAAAGATTCGATGACATTACCTAGAAGAGGATACAACATCGTAGCAGAAGACGTTTTGTCAAAAGATCGAAAGCAGTTATTATATTCTCGCACAATACATGCAGGTCACGACTAAGTGTATCGTATCTGAGAGCATTAATAACTTTTTAGTAATTTCAGCAGTACAAGCTGTACGTGGTGTTTGATCTATCAGATGTAAAGAGATTTTACTCGCGAGGCGTGCAGGATTTTCTGTGACAAATTCTAACGTTCTCTCGATCTCACTAAACGGCAAAAATCAGTACACTCTATAAATATAGATAATGTGTGATTTCACACGTGCCCTCTTCCGAATCCATGTTGTTAGTCACTGTGCTCATTAGTCCTTAATTATGACAATGAAATTTAATCAGTAAATTCATGAATTTTTTTTAAAGACAATTTTCACTGCTGTATCGTATGTCTTTTAATTCGTAAATAGCCTTTAACAAATCACCAAAATTCGACTGAAATATTTCTTGACGAAATTATTTTGTTATTTTAACATTGATAATAGCGATGATGGGTGATGATCTGTAACGTACCGAGATTTCATAATTATTTACAAACTTTTACAACATAAAACGCGTCACAGACATTATGTATTTTAATCATACAATTGAATAAAGCTAAAAACGAAATAAAATAAAACAAAACAAAGAAACATACTGTACAGTATCGAATGAAAAAAAAACAAAAATAATTATGACCCCTAATTTTTTCCTTGACCGACTTGTGGGCACAGTGCCATCTTTGGCAATGCATCGAAGCATTTTCTTTTTTGACGATTGTTGACTAACTGAATAATTATTATTGTTTATCTGTATCAAAGTGATTGGCTATATATATGGGCTATATAATATAACTTTTAGTGAATTTAAGAAGAGAACTAGTTAAACAAAAAAAAGGCGATTGCTGTCGAGATTTAAATTTAGAGACAATTTTTTCGGGAAAGGGGGGGCGCAGTTCGAACAATTCCTGTATTGAAGGAGCATCTCGACGTGATTCTATGAGAATAAATGAATGGGAGAGAAAGAATGAATGAATGATGAATGAAAGAATGAATGAATGAATGAATGAATTAGTGAATGAATGAGAATGAGAAAAAGACCGTGAGAAAGAGAGGGAGAGGATGAGAGAGAGTGTCTGATTGAATTAATGAGGAAATATGGAAGAACTGTTAGAGAGTGTGCAGGATGGCGCTACAAGAACACAAATTCTTAAATGATGGAACAAAATTCCTAATCACAGACGATATCATATTGTGATGCATATATTATACATATATAATTAATTTTTCTTTCCTGTGGAAAAGCATCTTTATCGATATTGATTTTAAAATTGCTTATCATAATTCATTGTATCTTTGACACGTGCGCATTATTTATTGACAATTATTAATGAATTAATTAATTAACCCTTGGAAAAAAAAAGAAGAAATTTATCCACACTCAACAATTGTCGCAAAATGCAGAATATTTAAGCCAATTAGCAAACCACAGAGATCTATACACTTACATAGAAGTAAGAGCTAGCCGTAATTCATGTTCCAAATGATTTGCTTTTCGTACTTTATAAATGCTTGCCAGATAAATAATTTTACATCAAGTACAGTCGTATTTTTTTTTCTTTTTTTTTCTATTTTCTTTCTTGGTTCGTCATATAGTCATTATTATAAATATATATATATATATATACACCATCGAAGGGTAAGGAAAACGCGTGTAAATTGTTCTTTATAGTCATCTCACTTTATTAAATACCCATTAAAAAGCATGCAAAATGACAAATGACTCTCATGAAATAAATAAAAAAAATTCGCCATAAGCATTAAAGCAAAAATCAAATCTTCCCACATCTCGAAAATAATTTAAAAAAAAAAAAAAGGAAAAAAAAACACAATATAAATAATTAAATTAATAAAAATCAACCGTTCTTCACCTACATCTAATTTTAATTTTCGCAATCACAGTGAGGAGATTAATACACCTCTTGTGCCTCTTATAGCCATTAAAAAAATAAAAAAAATAAATATCTTTCTTCCGTGTGCATTGCTTGTATTTTAAATAATCTTTTTAGAAATACGAAGGGAGAGAGGGGCGTGTTTTTTGTGCCCAAAGATATAATAAAAAAAAAAAGAAAAAAATATGATTGAACGACGTTGACGAAAAAGACTACTTTATTAATTTGTATAAACGATGAAAAAAAATAAATAAATAAAACTTAATTTCTTTATGGAATCTTTGGAACATGTTGCGGCCGGAGTAAAATAACATAAGTTTCCTAACGTCATGTGTGAAAACATTGTGTTCAGAAAAATATGCTATAATACGACTGATATATACCTGAGTGGCTGCATGCGGGCGTCTTTTGAGAATTGGGCATGTCAAACAATTGTCTTGATATTCTCCTTCGGCGATGGCATGTACCAATTGGGTTTAAATAAAAAAAAAATATAAAGGATGAATGCAGGAAATGAAGAAAAAAAAAAGAGAAAAAAAGAGAAAACGAACTATGGAATTATGATACAAAAAACCTGTTTATTAAGATTAAGTAAAAAAGAAAAAAAAAAATGAAAAAGAAGAAAAAAAGAATGAAATAAAAGTCTGTGCAAGAAGAAAATATTCTATCTAATGACTGTATACATTGTCATATTATCATTATGGTGATTATTATAATTATTATTATATATAATAATGTAATTGAAAATTTGAAACGATATTACATAAGGTTAATAATAAACAAACGCATCTTCACCTTTGCTGTTACGTTTTCTTTTATATGCCTTTAATCATCATCCGAACCTAATCATCATCTCATCATCATTATTATCATCATCATCATTATCGTCATTCATTTAATGCATTTATATGAGGTTTTTATAAAAGAAATATTTTATAAATAATTTCAAATTGTCTAACGAAACCCGCGCCGATCGAAGCGCCGTCTAGTAGTTAGTAATTAAAGTTTTAATCATCAATAACAAATATACATAAGTTAAATGATATATTTTAATTGGACTTTATATATTATTTTACCTTGTTTATTTTATTTCGTCATTTAATAAATAATTATCAACATTTATGATTCATTGTCAATCTTATGACCATCTCATATTAGATTTCCCAGCAGATGTCGTTAAATCCTGTAAAAAAATATTCCAAAAGTAGAATCTATTCTTTTATTTTAGAGCTGTGACATCCAATAGAAGCGGTTGCAAGGCAACATGTCTGCCTCGTGAGAGAAGAAAACGTGTGAATTAGATATTCTTCGCTTTTGTAAATCCTATTCCTACAAATAGATGGAAGTTCTATTATTACTTTAGAATCCCGAAAGTAATCTTTTGTAGATAATGAGTTTCTCCGTAAAGAAAACCGGTGGAAGAATGTGGCACGAAGCTCGGAAGCAGGAGAAAAAAATACGTGGGATGTTGGTCGATTATCGTCGTAGGGCTGAACGTCGTAGGGATTATTATGAAAAAATTGTAAGTACACTAAATATAGATTTCATATAATTCAACTAATATCCATCGAAGTTACGTAAAGTCTTTCATTTTCTTTACGATCTGTTATCTTGTCTAACCTTTTGAATATACCTTATTATTTTACTTCTTCCTTTTGTATTTGTATTTTTTTTTATATTTATGGATTTATATTTTTTATAAGAAATCAGATCCTACCCAGTTTCTCCAGCTTCACGGTAGACCATGCAAAATACATTTGGATCCAGCTATAGCTGCTGCTGGTGACAGTCCAGCAAATATGTAAGCATTTAAATAAATTTATTTTTATATTTTTATTTTTTAATATTTTTTTGTCATTTTCAGGATGCCATGGCAAGGAAATGAAGATAATCTCATAGACCGTTTTGATGTACGTGCTCATTTAGATTGGATACCAGAAGCACCAAATAATATTGATGTTGATATTGCTCTTACAAGCGAAGACAGACACATAAATTATGAACGTTATCGCATAATTGTTCAAAATGAATTTTTGGGAGGTTAGCAGTTTTCTTGCTTTCACTCTATTATACATTATAAAAAGTTGTTAATAATAATCTTTTGTATAGTCGCCGAAGAGAAATTTTTACATCAAATACATGTAGAAGAACAATTTGGTTCATCTACTAAGGTAGATGCTGCAAAAGATAAGAAAAAATCTTCTAACAATGCTGCTATAGGTTATAACTACGAAACAGAAGAACCTATTCCTGATGCAGCCAAAACTTTAGATTCTGTTTTACCGGATGACAAACCTGACGATGAGGATAGTGACATCGATTTAGGTTAAGATTATTTTAAGAATTATTACCCCTGACGAAAACCTACCGCTTGGGTTAGAGTTTCGTCGAGCTAAATGGCACGGGAAGGAGTTATTACATTACATGACTTTCTATGCCATAAATATATTCATCGTTTCCTATTTTATACAGATATTTGCGTAGATGTTTCTCAAATTGAATCAACCCAAGCACATGAGATGAATTTAGTTGCTCAAAAATATGGACTCATGGGAGCTGATTATTTTAGTTTTTTAACTCAAGATTTTGAAGAAGCAGAGACATTAAGACAAGCACGGAAACAAGAAGAAGAAAAGGCTATGTATTCTGTATGAAAAATATCAATTCTATGCAGAATGGTTTTACAAATTCTTTTTTGGATATCTTTATTTTTATTTATCAAATAGGGTCGAAGATCTCGCAGAGAAAGACGAGCATTTCGAGAAAAGAAGATGATCGGTCGTGTTATGAGTCCACCAAGGTAACTTACATTTTGTTAGCTTTATAAAATATATTTATAGAATATATCTTTTTTAATATGTTTATCTTTTCTTAGTTATGCTGCTCGGGAAAGTCCTGAATATAATCCTTACAGAAAGTCTTCTTCAAAATCTCGTTCGCGATCTGCTACGCCTGTAAATACTGGACAAATTACTTATATAACAAGTTTTGGTGGGGAAGAAGAAGCTCATAGTAGTTCTTCTCATGTAACTTCTTCAAATTCGAAAAAAGTCAATTATTCGCACCTCAAAAGAAGAAAATCGGAAAGTCCGATTTCAAACGAAAGGACAATTAGTAGAAAATTATCAAAATCTAGATCAAGAAGTTGTTCACGTTCAGTTAGTAGAAGCAAATCTTACAGGACGCGTGACAGGAGGCGCAGTGTCTCGCGAATTAGGTAAATTTATCGTTTTTATTTTTATGATATGATCCTTCTTTTAGAAATGAATTAACAGTAAATTATTTGTATTGAATTCTTTTTCTTTTTTAGATCCAGAAGAACGCGATCGAAACATAGGAAAATTCAAAGATCCAGAACAAGAAGCCGTTCACGACGATCAAGGACACGTAGTAAATCTCGATCTCGATGTAGAAGTACAAGCAGATCAAGATCGCGTTCAATTTCGCGATCTCGATCAAGATCCGCTTCCCGTCAACGTTTAAGGAGATCAAGAAGTTCCTCATCAAGCACCACATCGATATCAAAATCTAGATCAAGATCTAAATCGCATCACAGAAGTCGTTCCAGAGATAGTTATCGTCGAAGACGTTATTCTCCATCTAAATCTAGATCAAAATCACGTTCAAGATCTAAATCCCAATCAAGATCTAGATCTAGGTCCAAAAGCAATAATAGTAAACGATCGCGAAGTATTGAGAATAAAACGCAAGCACTGCCAAGGTAATGTTTTATTTTATAAAAATTCGCGCCAATGTATAATATAGATTTATAAATTCAAATATTTGTCATTTTCTATTTTAAATTTTATTTGTCTTATTCGTTTAAACAGATATTATGGCCGTCGAGGCAAATCATCCAGTCTTGAATTAGAATTATCTGACAAAGAAGAAAAAGCCACACCATCAACACCAAAGCCAACAGTAACACCCACAAGCATGTAAATATATTTTAATTTTGATCCAAAAATATTTTTTATATTCGCGCGTGTGTGTATATACGATATCGTGTATTTAAATATTTGATTTTTAATTAATAATTGCAGAAACAAGCCAAAGGCAGGGTTAAGTACAAATTCTGGTGGCGGACACAAAGTCAGTAAGAACCATAACGCTTTCTTAGTCACTTAACGCACAGAGAATAAAGACAGAACATACTTGTTCCTATATAAATCTCTCAACGAGGAGCTTTAGCGAGTGCTACTCGTTTTTATTACGTCGGACCGGACGTCAATGAGGCGTTCATATAATATTATTTATTCAGTCCTCTATTTTTCATTAATTTTTACAAATTTGCTAACGATTTCAATTTACTTTAAACTGCAAAGAATTTGAATTATTCATATCAAAGTTTTAACTATTTAGAATATACATATATATCGTATCGAATATACATTTATATTCTTTATCAGGAGACTTAAATGATCGCAAATGAATTATTTTCAAATTCTTTGCAGCGCAGTTCAATTGTGTTCTATTGATAGTAGACTAATATTTGAAGTAGAATTATCTTAAATAAAAAAAACTACACTTACATAAAAAAGGAGAAAAATAAAATAAAATAAAAAACAAAAGAAGTAGCTCAAAAGTACAGGCCATTAAGAGTTTTTTTTTTCAGTCTCTGAAAATAACACCCCAAGAGCGGCTTAAGAAAAAGATGCAGGCACTATTGAATAGGCAATGTGAGTAAAAAATTAATCAGAGTTTAATCAAAATATCCTTCGCTCAATTTTAATGATCAATATTTTTTGGTAATACAGATAAAGCGGACAAGAAGGCAGAACAGTTAAGAATAGAAAAGAAGGAACAACAAAGACAAGACCGAGAAGATGAAATTAGAGAGATGTCATTAAAATTACGTCGAAAGTAAGTAATAATAATAAATAAATAAATAAATAAATACAACTGCAAATATATATAAAAATATGTATTTATATTGTTTCTAGACAAAGAGAACGAAGACATCGATACGAAGGTCACAGTTCTGATTCACGATCTTCCATTTCTCGTACGCCGAGTCCAGGTCGTAGTCCAAGACATCATATACGTCGAGATAGGAGAGAAAGGGATAGGGATATAGAAATAGATAGAGAAAGGGAAAGAGATAGAGATAGAGATAGAGACAGAGATAGAGAGAGGGAAAGAGAAAGAGAGAGGGAAAGGGATAGAGAAAGAGATAGGCGTGATGAGAGGGAAAGATGCAGGCAAGAATCCCGAAGGAGATACAGAGATTCTCCTCTTCGTTCTTTAAGTCCAAGAAGTAGTCGGTAACGTCTCAGATTTAATAAATATTTTATTTTTCATAATTAACTAATAAAATTATTTTCAAATCGATTTACTATATTTCTTTTTACAGAGGCTTGGTAGACTACTAATGCAAGAATTAAGAATATGCCTAATTTGTTATACACAATGATTTTATATAATTTAATAAGAAACTTCCTGTTTACAATTGCATTCCTTCTTAGAAGTGTGCTGCTTCAAGTTTGGATTTCATAATAACAAAAAACAAAACAAAAAATGTTATTTGAACAATGTATTATTGTGTAAGCTATTATATATATATATATATAAATTTATCGGGATCTGCTCTATAAGTTGATATTGTCTTATCTGCTCTATTTTAAAACTTATTAAATAAATAGAATCGTTTATAAAACAATCATGTGATCTATTGAATTCATACATATGTAGATAATGAAATATTTGTATTTTTCATCAAATTATGAGAGATATAAGCTAGTATCCTAAATTTTGGTTCTTGAAAAATACGAATGTTCGATTTATCGTGATTATTGATGTTAAAATAATTAGATATCTTATTAGTTCACTCAAATTAGCGCTGTAATCTATTTTAAGATCCGTCGATAAAGTCGCATGCGATGTAGAAATAAAAAAATTGTATCTCTCTTGATAAACGTACGAAAATGAAATTTTCCATCATAACCTTATAACTCGTTTATGATTGAATTTTTAAAGTCTGTCTTACGTGACCTAAAACTTCAAAGATATGATTACGTCTGATATACGTGATTATATAAATGAGTATTCTAAGAGTGCCTAATGATCAATTTAATCAAAAACATACGTTATCATTTCGAACAAATAAGTGGCTTTGATGTTATCAAAGATTTTTGGGTTACCTGTTAGTCTTGTTTTGCAGTTGAAATATATTATAACAGTAGAAGAAACAGCTTTTGTTAGTTGATAGAAAAGATAATAATGGCCGAAATTACGTTTGGAATCTTAATTAGTAAGTTATCATATTGTTTACAAAAATAATAACATTTAATTTCATTAATAAAATGTATATTATATATTTATGAAATTGTTTGTTTAGTTAGCGATACTCGCTCAAAAGATTCTCGAAAGGATGAAGCAGGTCCTCAATTAAAACGTCTGGTTAGTGATATAAACACCGATACAGGAAAAATACTTAAAGGGAAAGTTATTGAAGAAAAGATAATACCAGATAAAGAAGAAATTATTATGGTAATAAATTATATAATAATAATAAAAATAATAATAAGATTGTAAAATATATTATTTTGATGTACACTTTTAATCTATAATTATTAATTCTAAGGAATATTTGATAAAATGGAGCGACGAACAGAAGTTAAATGTTATTTTGACATCTGGTGGTACAGGCTTTTCTAATACAGATGTTACACCTGAAGCAACAAAAAAAGTTATCAACAAAGAAGCTCCAGGAATAGCAACTGCTATGCTTTTATCAAGCTTACAAGTGACTCCTATGGCTGTACTTTCTAGGTAATATAAGATTGCCAATCATCCTTTGAGCAATATAGACCCATATATGCGTTTATTTATATGAATGCAAATAATGCAATGTAGGTTTTTGTAATAATAATTGTTTTATGTCTTATCACACTAAAATTATCCTCTTAAAGTCTTGTTTGTAATTATTTTTTATGTTTCTTGTATTAATATTTTTAGAGCTGTATGTGGAATTCGTGGAGAAACATTAATCATTAATCTACCAGGATCACCAAAAGCTTTGAAAGAATGTTTAGCTCCTATTGCATCTGCAATACCACATGCGGTTGATTTAATTTCAAATAAACAAGAAAATATAGAAAAAGTCCATGCATCAAATGGTCTTACCAAGCCAAAAAATACAAATTATAGTCATAATTCACCTGCTACTACACCGGTACAAAGTTTATATTATTAATAAGTTATTTTCTTGTTTCTTAATTATAAATATTTTATTGTAGTTAAACTTGGAGAATGTTGCCATGCGTCTCAGAGAGTCACCATATCCCATGCTTTCCGTTGATAAAGCATTAGAATTAATAAAGACTAATATAGAACCCCAGGAAACTGAAACTGTATCAATTTGGAATGCTCATGGTAGAATCTTAGCCGAAAATGTATTTTCTCTTTGTGATTTACCACCATTTCGAGCTTCTATTAAAGATGGTTATGCAGTTTTGGCAGAAGATGGAAAAGGTAGAAGACGAGTGTTAGGTGCTTTGAAAGCAGGAAATACAGTATGTAAATTTTCAAAAATTACATATTTTATATCAGTAAATCTTAAATATTTTTTTTAAAAACACATAGGCAATGTCTGTATCCTTGGAACCCGGTACTTGTGTCAGAATAAATACTGGTGCACCAATACCAGATGGTAAGTGTTCATTACAAAAAATTAATTAAAAGAAGAATATACATTTTCTAACGATTACATGCTGTAGATGCAACTGCTGTTGTTCAAGTAGAAGACACAAAGCTTATATTAAAAAATTCTGATAATATGGAAGAGAAAGAAATTGAAATTTTAACTGTACCAACGAAGGGACAGGATATTAGGTATTTCATTTTTAAAATACGTTTTTTATGATTTTAATTATATCTATCAACAATTTTATTATTATTTTTTTTTTCGTAAAAGATCTATCGGTTGTGATTTACAAAAAGGAGAACTTATAATGGAAGCACCAGTGAAACTTGGAGCAGCAGAAGTAGGACTTTTAGCTGCATGTGGTTATAAAGAAGTAAAGGTTTATAAAGTTCCCAGTGTAGGTGTACTATCAACAGGTGATGAATTGGAAGAACCAGGAAATGATTTAAAACCAGGACATGTATATGACAGTAATACAATAACTTTAATATCCTTGCTACAAGAAAATGGATATGATCCAAAGAATTTGGGAACTGTAAAGGACGAGTAAGCTTATGGAAAATGAAGTTAATTATACGTAATATAATATTATTAATTTCGAAACTACTCATTTTTATTTTTCATAGCGAATCTAGTATGGTTGCTGCAATTAAAAATGCTTTAGAAAAAGTCGATGTACTGGTAACATCTGGTTCAGTGTCGATGGGTGATCGAGATATGTTGAAACCTGTACTAGAACACTATTTTAATGCAAAAATACATTTTGGTAATTACTATTTACAAGATTAATATATCTATAAAAAGTGAATTAAATATTATATTAGTATATTATTATAGGCCGCGTAAATATGAAACCTGGTAAACCAACGACTTTTGCAACTTGCATTTATAATGGTAAAAAAAATATTTTATGTGTCTTCCGGGTAATCCAGTTTCGGCAACAGTGACATCGATTTTATTTGTTATACCTTTACTTAATGAAATGCATGGTGATCTTTCGAAACCTATCATCGTAAAGGCAAAAGTTCGTTCATCAGTTTATATAAATATTTAGGTAATTATTTTAGAACATATAATATTATTTATAATCGATTACGTTAATTGTAGTTGGATTCGTCTTATAAATTGGATCCCCGTCCGGAATATGCAAGAGCAATTTTAACATGGAAAAACGGGACAGATCTTCCACTGGCTTGCAGTACTGGAAATCAAATAAGTAGTAAATTGTTCAGTTGTAAAAATGCTAACGCATTGTTAATGTTACCAGGAAAAACGCTCACTAAGTCAGCAATGCGTCCAGGTGAAGTTGTAGAAGCGATACTCCTTAATCCTAGAACAACGGTGTGATACAGAAGTATCTATACATTCCTTAAATGTTACTATTCATACCTTTTCATCGTTTATACACTTTATATGATTTAATAAAAGAAAGATATATATCGTGTTAATAAGAAAAATTATTTTTCAAAGAGATGTATATATCTATATGTGTTATTTATGTATATATTTAATTTCTTGATCATATGATAAAATTTGTTTGTACCTGTAAAAAAAAAGAGAAAAGAAATAATTTCATATATTTTATAGTTTCGCGCGCTTAAATTAACAAAAGACAGCTGATGAGGGCTAATATTCGATCTCGTAGTATTTATCGACAAATATCGATAAGTAATAAAAGTCGTAGTTGTAAAATCGGCCGAGAGAGGGCAATTGAGATGGGAGGAGTGGGAGAGCGGCGCGAGGAAGAAAATGGCCGACAAGGCTACAGTAAAAGGGCAGGGACGTCGTGCGAGGTACGCGTTTCGGGAAGAAAAGATGTGCGCATCGCAGTGAATCTCGCGAGAAAGATCGTACAGGAAGATTCGGAATAGTAAACGGAAGATTGTGCGGTATTGATAGGTTTGTCCGATCGAGGAGACCTTAACCGTAGCGAGTTGGATCGTTTTAAAAAAAAGCGTTCGCGGGCCGATTGTAAGCAACACACACGAGAAAGTGAGAAGGGCTCGCCAGAGAGGTAAACACTTGAGTTGGATTTCTTCGACTCGCCCTATCTTCTCGTGGTCTATTGCATTGCTAATCGATGTAAATGCTTCTTCCTTCTTTTCATCTTTTCTTACTTTCTTCTTTCTTTCCGTCCTTCTTTCTTCCTTCCTTCCTTCCTTCCGTCCTGCCTTCTTTCCTTCCTTCCTTCCTTCCTTACTTTCATTCATCCTTCCATATTATTAGATTTCATTCTCTTAGAAAAAAAAAATATCGAGTGAACGTATTAGTTATTGTGTATGAAATATCAGTGAGATTTCAAAAGGAGATTTCCTGCGCGAGAAGCTCATCGATCAGCAGCAGGTTGGGTTCACGTCTGCCACTTGTGGCCATCTACGGACGCTTTTCTAAAGGGTGGCCCATTTTCAGTCGCGAATTCTTCTTTACCTTCCCCTCCTATTATCTTTCACAGATTTTCTCTTTCCCTTTTTCTTGTCCTTCTATCTCATAAATTTCAATTTATTAAGTTTGACACGAGAAGGTCTATCGTAAATTTAGTCTTTTGGTGGCGGACGTGACTATGGTACGTACCTCCTCCGTCGTTCGAACGCGTTTAACGCGTGCTGAATGACGGGAGCAGTGAAGATTTAAAGGGATCGATTTGTCAACAAGTCGATGAGAGTGCGCGCAGTTCACGGTCTGGATCACTTTCTTTTTTTTTTGTTTTTTTCGTCTCTATCTATCTCTCTGTCTTTCTCTTTCTCTTTGTGATCGAAACGTTCACTCGTTCGCGAGTCAATATATTTCGTTCGACATTTATTCTCTTGTGTTACTTTTCGCGCTTCTTTTAAGAACAAAAAAGTGTTTATTTTAATATGAAAATCATTGACTCCATGTCTCGATTGACTGCAATGTTTCATTTCATTTTTCTAATATCTATATTATATCTATGATCTCTCCCTTTCTTACAAATATTTTTATTTAACATTTAAATAATTATGTGATGCACGTAATTATGATTTTTTTTTTTTTTTGAAAAATTTGAGTTTCTTTTTTTTTCCTTTTTCTTTTTCTTTTACAGATAGATCCAGTATTAATTTGGACTATCACTATTATTATCTACAATGGCAGTTAGGTAGTCGAAAAAATTCATTGAGGATATTCAAGAACTTCAAGCGTATATTTATCAAATTGAAAATGTGAAGAGAACGTACATGATGAAGCCACAAAAGAAGGCTATTGTTGCCCGGAAGGCAACTAAAATGCCAACGGTTGCTAAAAAACGTCGCACTCTTTTGGAAAAGACCATATCTGAAGTAAGGAAGGAGAAAAAATCTAAGAAACAAGATAAATTAGAAGATCCAAAGAGAAAGCAAGACACCGATAAGAAAAAATCAGATAAAATGGATGAGAAAAAGAAGTACGAGGAAAAGAAAAAAGTCGACGATAAGAAAAAGGACAAATCAGAGAGAGTAGAGAAAAAGTGTAATAATAAGGATAATGAAAAGAAAACTGATAAAATAATCGAAGAGGAGAAAATTGATAGAGATGAGGTAAGAGATGATATCGAAGAGTCACCATGTGACAATCAGGATAAAAAGAAGGGACAAAAGTTGGAAGATAAAAATAAAATTGAAAAGCAATCTGTGGATAATAAAAAGAAAATTGATAAATTAGATGATAGAAAGAAATGTGGGAAAATGGATGAGGATAGTGCAGAGGAAGTAAAATCTTTAAATATCATAGATGATAAGGATGCGCTTGAAGACAAGACCGATGTCCTAAGTTTGAGTTTAAAGAAGCGAAGCAAAGAAGAGAAGAAGAAGGATATTAAGTTGTCTAAAATAGATATGAAGGAAGCATTGAAGAATGTTTCATCGAAGGACAAGAAATGTGACCGTAAAAAAGTTTCTGACAAAGATACTGCCAGTCGAAGAAACTCTCCGACAAGAGCGAAGAAGACCTCGAAGACCAAATCTTCGCAGAAAAAAGTATTCCACGAAAAACGGTTTTAACTAAAAAGCCTCACTTTTCTGTAGTTAACAAGTCAATAGATAAAAAGATTAAACTAGTCAAATCTTTAAAGGTAGAGGGAACCATTACTGTGGAGGAGGATGACGCTAAGAGAGTGAAGAAGAAAACTTCATGTGCTGCAAAGAGTAAAGGTGCACAAGAAAAGAAACCAAAATTAGCTAAGCCTATGAAAGCTAAGTTACCGCAGAAAAATTCTAAAATTTGTACAGTAATAAAGGCTGAAGATAAATTAAAAACGCTGGCTGAGAAAATGATTTTGAAAAAAAAATTGAGTTGAAAGTCATCGAAAAAACAATAACTGAATCTAAGAAAATTTCACACAGCGCAGTAACTGATAGAGCACCCACACCAGAAATAAAAGATGAAGTTTTAGAGGATAAAGAATTAGAAAAAAATAATAAAGAAGAAAGTCCTAGACCTAAGTCACCCGATGAAAAGAAGCCAATGAAAAGTAACACGAAGACTGGTAAAAAGGTTGGAAAGAAGATTTCTAAAGGAAAGGTACAAACCGATAGCAACAATCAAAGATCTTCTTCTCCTGTGGATTCTCCTGTGGAAGAATCCAGTAAACAATCTAAAGACTGCGAAGATGGTTTAAAACCAGTAACTGGTACAAAAAAAGAAGAAATTAATATCGAAAGCGGTATCCAAGTAGACTTAAAAGTTGAAGCGGTTAATGGTGGTAGTACAAGTGGTGTGACATCGGCATCTGAATCAGAGGAAGACTTCGATGAGGATAATAAGAAAAGTAAACAAAGGTATTCGAAGAAAAAGGAGAGATCCAATTCGCCATCCGATGAACGTGCTAGGCGGATGAGACTTTTTGGATTTTGGAGTGGACCAAAGCGACACCGAGTAGCATCATTGAATGCGTTAGCTAAAGTACATTGTTTGTATGAAAATGAAACTGGAGGAGTGTATCTTGGAGGCTTCTGTAAGCCTAAGCCAGAGAAAGAAAAGCAGAAAAAGAAAGAAGAAAAGGATGAAAGTCAAGCTCGTAAAGAAAAGGAAAAAGAAAAAGAAAGAGAGAAAGAAAGAGAGAAAGAGAAAGAAAAAGAGAAAGAAAAGGAAAAGGAAAAAGAAAAAGAAAAAGAAAAAAAGGCTGAAAAGAAGCCAGAAGAGCTACCAACTCCAAAAAGAAAATTGAGGAATGTACCTGGATTAAGAGGAAAGCATTGGGACATGCTGGAGAGTTCTTCGTCTTCTCCCTCTTCGGATGAAGATTATGAGCGTGAAAAAAATGTTGAACGTTCTAAGAAGAAAGTAATTAAGAGAAGAAAGAGAAACGAAGAAGTAATGGATTTAAAAGATATGGTTGTGTGCAAAAGGATGGCTAGTCTTAATGCGTCAGCAATATTGGCTGCATCATATTCGGATGAAAAGAATCGTTGTGGATCTAGTAATAGTAGTAGTAGTAGTGACTGTTCTAGCGAATCAGAAGTGGAAATTATTAAAAGACGTAAGCAACATGATTCGGATCCAGAGAAAAAGAAAGGAAGACAAGGCTCAGATCCAGATGATGTTTTAAAACCATCCAAAAAAGTAGTGATTGTTAATCAAGATACAGATGTAACCATCACAGGTAATTTTTTTATTCATTGATCATACTAAAGTGTATTTTTATTTTCATGATATTATGATCATTGTATGTATTAGGTGTTTACGTTAATCAAACACGTTCGACGCATCACGAAGGCTTCTGCAGTATCGCTGGTATGCAATACAGAATCAGTTCAACCAGTCACACGCAAACTGCAGCTACAGCAGTTGCTACCGAACTTCATGACCAGGTGATTATCGATATTTAGTGCCGCTGGACGGCGAATTTGCGTGAAAATATGTAGAAATATATGTTGTATAAAAATAAATATTTCTTTCTCAGCAAAAGGCAGAGCAACCTTGTAAATCTTACACGCCGTTGGGCGCATTATCGTCCATGCAACCACCGGGTAGTCAAGGAAATCATCCAAATATGTCACCGCGGAGGCATTCGGCATTTTCTGCACCCCATCAGCATGGTGAGTGAAATTCACATATTTATATACGTTTTATTTTATTTTGTTCACATTGTTAGTAGACATTGCGATCGATATACATATGTAATTACATTTAAGCGCAATGTCAAGGATCAAAGTTCTCATGCATTACATTAATGCGTGCACTTATCTAAAATTATTCGAACGTTTCTTATTCTCCTCTAGAGTAGTAGTTATTATGTAGATTCAATTTCATATATGCAAAAACTATTACACCGTTAAAACAGTTTTGTCTGTCGTCACGAACTCGTGGGAGTTGCGCCAGTTTACATTCAGTTACCTTTACGCTAAGCTCCGCTCGAACTTTTTGTAATTACCGACAAAGTACAAACGCGCATATCAAACGACAAAGTTTTTAACGCACATTTCACGAATCATTTAGTTAATCGAAAAGAAAGTTAATAGATAAGGTTATAAAATGAAAATACGCTTACGAAAAGAAGGATCATCTTTTTCTTAAGTGATACGAATAAAAATATGGCCCGACATTGGACAGAACTGAGAAAAGTAGCAATTCTACCGTCTATACAACTGGATACCGTAACTTTTCTCGAAGGATTTTTATTATTTTGGGATCCGACTACGATGAACGTTGTTGCGTAACATTTATTTATTTATAAAGTTGGATACCTCGTGTTAGGAACATTCATCGCTATCGTATGTCGCCACGAGCAAACAAAAGTATATACTATTATACTAGCGGCGAAATTCAAACGTCTATTCGTTATATTATCAGATCATCGGATTATAATGAATGCACCGGTGCTGGTCTTTAATAGCAGCACCTCGCAATAGTTTCACTTACTCTCCTATCGCATATCAAAATCAAACGTTCTACTTTCTCACCACCGACTACTCTATATCACAATTAACAATCAGAATTTGAAAATTGACTTTCTATAAATGCCGCCGCAAATTCGAATACGAGTGTCGCTCATTATAATCTCCATTGGGAGAGACATTTGAAAGGATTCCAAAGGAATTATCTCGGTTTCCTCTGTGTTCGTTTCCCTGGCACTACCTTTAAATGAGAAAGTTTCTCTCAAAGCTCGACGAAGAAAAGAGAGAATGGAAAAAGGAAAATATCGAGAAGATCAATCTACCCTCGCGAAAATAAGAGATCTCATCGTAGTCGTGTCGTGAAAGGATGGGGTGTCAGTGGTTAAACACCACCGCCCTTTACGTCGTTGCTCTGGCGCGTCTTACTTGCACTCGTGCACGTACATGCACTTAGGATGGTGGTGTCTGCTAGCCGATGTGTGCGCTTAAACACCTATATACACACAACATACTGCATATACGTACGCGTTGCGGCGAATATACCTTCTTCTTACGGCGCTCCCATCTTATGTAAACTGTGTGTGCCTCCAACTACGCAACGATAGTGGGTACTTCACGGGGAAGAGCAGAGCAGAGCAGTGTAAAGCAGAGTGAAGCAGAGCAAAGCAGAGTAGAGTAAAGTAAAGTAAAGTAAAGTAAAGTAAAGTAAAGGGTAAGAGAGAGGAAGAGAGAATGAGTGAGAAAAAGAAAAACGGTCATTCGGTGGTGTGTATATACGTGCGTAAAAAGAGAGAGAGAGAGAGAATATGACTGAGTGAGTGAGAGAGTGGTAAGAGACACAGACGAGACGAGGAACGCAATAGCGGCATGTATAGCAGCGGCAACAGCAGCAGCAGCAGCGGCGGCAACAGCAGTAGTAGTAGTAGAGTAGTAAGACCAGTGGTGGGGGTAAGCAGATAGCGTGCGCGTCGTGAGAGAGAGTGGGGGCGGCTGAATAAAGAGTGGGGATGGAGTCGTGTGTGCACGCTTCGTCGAGAGGAGGACGACGCACACCTGACAGTATTAGTCGAGCGATAGCCGGGAAGGTACGTTGTATTTACGTGCTTTTTCAGAACTCAACCAACTGTCTGTCTCCTTCGTATATTTTTTTTTTCTTCTCGGATTTTTGACGAACGCGAGTGGCTGCTGCTCGTGCGTGCGCGTGTGTTATTCTCGCGTGTGTATAATCGTCATCGCCGTCGTGTTTTCGTCGGTGGTGGTGGTGGTGGTGGTGGCGGCCGTGGTCCGGTGCATACGCGCGTACATGCATCGCCAAGCGGTGTCTCGTTCTCATTTGTCGCGACAGCGGTGGTGGTGGTGGCGGCGTTGGCGGTGTCGTCGGTGCACTTCGTGCTTCGCCTCCTCCTCCTCCTATCCTCCGACATTATTATTGCGAGGAGGGTATAAACAACAACGGAGCATTTTGTGGTGCGACGACGAGGACGACTGTACGCGATAGTCTACTTCTTGGACTTTCTCTCTTCTTTATTTTCATCTTCATCATCTTCATCATCTTCATCGTCATCGTCGTCATCGTCGTCATCGTCGTCACCGTCGTCATCGTCGTCATCGTCCTCGTTGTCGTCGTCGTCGTCGTCGTCGTTGGCTCTTTCTCTTTTTCTCTCTCTTTTTCCCCATCGTTTTCGCCGGGTACGTAAAAGTACGATAATGGACGATGATCGTCGAACGACGAGGGCGACTTCTTCGTGCTTCCTAAGAACGACGAACCGTTTCTGCGTCACGCTCTTTTTGCTTTGCTTCTTTCTCTTTCTTATTCTCTCTCTTTCTCTCACTCTCTTTCTTTATTTCTTTCTTTCTCTTTCTCTCTCTGTCTCTCTCTCTTGATTTTCACTCTCTTAAGAAAAATATATGTATGTAAAGAAAGAAAGAAAGAACGAGAGAGAAAGAGAGAGAGAGAGAGAGTGAGAGAGAGTGAGAGAGAGTGAGAGAGAGAGAGTGCCGTTACAAAAAAAAAGTTCAAAGAAAATATTCATCCTTTCCAGTTCCAGTTCGTTAAATAAAAAAGAAAGAGAAGGATTAGGTTTTCACACTAATGCAAACTAAGAGACTTTGTATCAAGTAGCATATAAAGATTATTATCAAAAACATTACTTTTTTTTTCTTTTTTGCCGATAAGAGAAACGTGGCGCGCGTGAAGAAGCGGGTAAATTTCTTATTGTCATGGCGGACTTAGCAGACGATACGATCACGTGGGGTCAGTCGGGGGAATGGCACTCAACTTCGATGGAAGAAAAATTCCCTCATCGATACTTGTATTGCTTTTTTTCATACATATATATATATTGTCCGATATTTGGTTTATATTTCTAGGAAAAGAATCGAAATTCTCATGGAAAATTCGAAAACCATGGAACGAGAACAATGGTGTTCGTTGAGTGACACGTGCAGCTGTCGCTCTTGTTCATCGACCAAATGGTTCGTTTTTCCAATTGAGGCAAACACCGTCGTAGACTATTTCGATAATTGATATATATCCTTGAATCATATAGTTCGATTTCTTCTTTACTATTTCAAGTTCGCACGTGCGAGATTCTTCCTCTTCCTCCTACTCATCCTACTTCTACTCCTTACACGGAAAGAGAACATTCTAATATTTACTTCCTCATTTTCGAATGTCAACGTTAGCAAAATTTTTCATTTCACTTGAATTTTTATTTTCGAAACGATTAGCAGCAGCAGATCACATCGTCGCGAGTTTTTGCGAACAAAGAGAGAGAAAGGTGGAAAAGAAGGAGTACCGGTAAGAGGAGAAAGGAGAGCTGAGCTGAGCTGAGCTGAGGTGAGGTGAGGTGAGGTGAGGTGTGGTGAGGTGAGGTGAGGAGAGAAGAGGTGAGGGGAAAAAAGGGAAGAGCTTTGGTTTTAGTTGGCAAACGCGTCGTCGATCGACGTCGTCGTCGCCGTGGCGGCTTCCCCTTCCTCCCTCCTTTTTCTCCTCATGCCCCTCATGCCTCTCCCCCTTTCGTCGAGCGTCGCGACGTCGTCGTCGTCGTCGGTCCACGAACGATCCGTGCTCGATGAAGCTCGGGAGGAAAGTCGTCTAGCTAAAACGTGTTTTACCCTTTTTCTTTCCCTTTCTTTCCACTTCTTTTCTCTTTTCTCGTCTCGTCTCGTCTCGTCTCGTCTCGTCTCATCTCTTTTCTCTTTTCTCTTTTTTTTATCCTTTTTCACTTAATCCATTCGTCCTTCGTCGATTACGTATTTAGGATTTATATCGCCTCCTCTTCCTTCCGTCAGTTCATCTCTTTCACTTTAGTACAATGTACGATTTATTTCTTAGATTTTTTTAATACTCTAAATAGAAACGGATTTTCAAACGAATCCGAGGATTAATGGAGTAGAGGGAACTGAAGAATAAGTTTTTCGATAGCACTTGGAGATATGAGAAATAGTTCGGACTGGAAGGATTCACGTGGAACTCTTCTTATATATATCGTGTTATCCCCGATGCGCCTTTTACACGACGGTAATTGAACGGAATACTCGGAAAGGCAGGATTGATCGATAGATCGATCAATAGATAGATAGATAGATTGTAAGATATCGATATCGTTCGAAACGTAAGTATATGTATACGTTAACCATTCGGTTTCGCGAATAATAATCGAATAATCGCACTGGTTGGTGGTATGGTTGCAATATGATTTTGTCGTTTCAACTATAAAGATATCTTTTTCGAGTATTCACTGATATGACAATGGATCTGTTCTCTACAATAAATTTGTCAAAGAATTTAATGATGGAAATAGAAGAAAAAACTATGAGGTGATGGTGGGGGTGGCTAGTTAGGTGTAGGAAGACTAAGAAAATGAAGAAAAATGACGTTCGATCGAAAGTACGTTACTTCGATTCGAAATAGTCTCATAGTAGTAGTGAGTTTTTAACTAGGCTTTTATTTCGCGATATATAGTAGTATGAAAAAAGAAAAGTTTTACAGGGGGTACGAGTAGGGTGAAATCGCGCGCCAACGAACCAACCAACCAACCCTCGTTTATCCGATGACGTTAAAAGCCGCCAGTTATCGAACAGGACATACAGGCGGTGATGCGATAGTTGGTCGAATTTGAAAATAGACTCACTCGTGACACGGGCGAACGGTGCTTGGCGAATCGCCAGATTCCAGCGAACTAAGCGGAAGCTAGTAATCTCCTAACTCTCTCTCTCTCTCTCTCTCTCTCTCTTCTCTGACTGTGCTGATACACGACCAAATATCACGGCCGGTGGATAACAGTCTAGGCTGGCTAGATACCCCTCCCACCTCCCACCTCCCATTCTATACAAAAGATAGCCTTTCTTTTTTTTTTCACTTTCCTTATTCTTTAAGCATCATCATTATTATCATCATTATCGTGTCTAGTTTGGTCTAATCTCGGTGTGGGTATCGAGATAACGCGCGCGAAGAATCTACGAGAGTTGAAACGTTATGAGGGGGTGAGGTAGGGGGGGGTATATACTTTGTACGAATAGAAACGATACGATGTTGTGTTGACGAGAAATAGTAGAAGAAGAGGAGGATATTGCCCTCGAGCATATCATCACCGCTGAGATCGTTTGTCCCTTTTTCGCGATAACTTTTATCGTCTTATCTATCGAGAATCGAGTGAGAAACGAACGGTTAGGAATGATCGTTGAAAAAAAAATGATCAGTCTAGTACCAAGTAAATCAGTATTACAAGTTTTCTTTTTTATTCTCTTTCTTTTTGTCTTCGGTCGTCTTTAATCTAAGGACAAGTTTGGATTGTGGATTTTGTCGTTCAGCAGCCAGTGTCCTTTTCTAAATTCAATGATTTCTCAGGTATCTCTCTCTCTCCCTCTCTCTCTTTCTCTGTTTCTTTTTCTCTGTCTCTGGGATTCTCCAGGCGCCTCTTTTCACGGCGTGGTAAACGCTCGTAAACTTCCAAGCACCACCCCGTTTATTCTGTTTTTCTTCTTTCGACTCTTTCTCTTTCTCACACATCGACATACATACTACGTGCATATTCTATCCCTTCAAACGATCGAACCCTCTAGCGTCGCTTTTAAGACCCGCGTAACTTTTGAGTATCCTCGTACAAAAGCGTTGTAGTTCTCTCTCTTACTCTTGCTCTTGCTCTTGCTCTTGCTCTTTCCATCCTTCATTTTACAAACGTTCTCCCTCGCTTGTTCCTATTTGAAGATAGAGAAGAAGGGTTCAAAAAGTTGTCAAGAGGGTGAACATCGTCAAGAAACGATTGCAGAACGATGTTGCAGATCGTTTAGAAATCTTTGTATGACGAATCACGATCAATTTTTTAATCGATATTGGAAAATAAAAAAATATTCGAGTATAGTTATAGTTCGTCATATATATCGTAAAGTATAATAAAGTAACCCTAGTAGCACAAAATATTGAAAAATATTGAATACATGTGTATTTAATATTAAAAAAACATTAAATCTCTTTTTACTATTAAATACACATGTATTCAATATTTTTCAATATTTTGTGCTATTAGGGAATTTATAATATTTTTGATATTAAATGAATTGAATATATTTTTAAGGCATCTCGAATTAATTGTCAATGTTTATTTTCAACGAAACTCTCGTAATAAAGTTATCGAACAAATTGTAGATAAAGTTGTTCGAAGAGTTGCAACACAAACTATGAGGGATTTAAATCGATCGTTTTTTCACAAAAATTTCGTTTATTAACAAATTAGTTACCTTTTCAGGTTACATTGTTTCCTATCGTATGAACGATCCCTCCTTCCCTAATGCTAATTATTCTTTTGAAAATTCTTTTCTTTCGGTAAGATGTAAACCAATAGCTAATAAGTGTATATATATATATATATATATAAATATATGTTTAGTATCACATGGTGTATCGAGCACAAAAAAAAACAACGTTGCTAGAGAGTAGTTTTAAATAAGGATCAAAACAATATGTTCTGATTTTTTTTACCTGTCCAATTATCCTATGATACAAAGTTTGCATATATTTTATTTTGTGGATGCAAAAAACAAGTAGTTGTTTGAAATAATTTTTGGTCTCTCGTGTCTTAAAATCGCCCTCGTCGTTCTTCGTGATAATTTCGAATAATAAGATAAAATAAGGAAGAAAATAATAAATAAAACTGATGTGAGAGATTTCATCGGTCATTTTATTTTCTTCATCATTTTTATCTTTATCATGTATCACGATTTAGGAATAATCTCAAGGAAGAACGTCTTCGAGATCATAGTGAGTGGTGGTTGATGATCATCGTCATCGTCATCTTGTGAAGATCTACGAGAAAAGGAATTGGAAAAAAGGAAGAAATAATAAAAGGAAGAAAGGAAGGAGAAAATCAATGAAAGTTCAAAGTGAGAAAGAAGTCGAGGATAAAGGGTTGCAGCTGTGATTTAAGTTTTACCGACGTTTTTGGGACCAAACGAAACGAGAAAGAGAGAAAGAAAGTAAAAAAAAAAAAAGAAAGAAATAAAGACGATAGGGGTGGTCCTAGAAAATTCGAAAGTGCCGAAGGAAATAAAAATTAAGAATAGAAAAAGAAGAAGAAGAAGAAAAAGAAGAAGAGACATTTATTCTTCTTTTGATATATATCACATAGTGTGCCCTTGGTGTAAATATATACACACACACAAGTTGATTATTGCATAGCGCATTAAACGTACAATTTTATATAAACTTATGATATATATTATACGTTCGATATATTTTTGGATTGCCTGTTAAGACGAGAAAAAGACGACATGATTCTGGCGGGTGAGTACAAATCTAAATTCCATACAATACACAAATACACATGAAATCAATTACAACTAATGATATATTATCGCTTTCGCGCTCTTTCTCTGCGCGCCCATTCTCAAACCAGTAATTCCAATTGAAACATATTTTATTTTATTTGTTTATTTCTTTTTATTCAAAAAGAAAAATGAAAAGCATGTATTTGATACGAATTCTCGAGGATTGTTTACGGTCAAGGCAGCAATAATTTTCTTTCAATAATTGTTCGAATAAAAACCAAAGGTAACCTTATGGTTAATATACATGTAGTAAGGATGATCGTAGATATAAAAGTCATGTTTAGGGAGATAGGGGTATAAAAAAATAATAAATCGTATTTTTCGTGATGGAAATGGAAGGAGGAGTATGAGAGGTATCTTGAACGGGACAAAGTTTCACATGCGAGCGAACTATTCACACGTAGAGATCCATAATACGGCCTAGATATCCCTGTACGCGACTCCGATGCTACCAGTCGGTTGGTTTCAACTCGAGTTTATCGAGTTTATTCGACGGTTATACACGAACGGTTCCAAATAGAGAGAAGAGAGAGAGAGAGAGAGCGAGAGAGGCGGTGCAATAAAACGAACGTAGCTCGCGTTCACCTATCGGCTTTTTCGTTAAGGGTTGAAAAGGGATGAACGAAGAGTGAGAGAGGGAGGGAGGGATGGTAGCTAGAAAGCAAAGTTGCAGACTGCGAATAAAACGATCGTGAAAGAATATTGCGTAGTTGATCTGTACTTTTCGGCAAAAACCATATTCTCGAAATGTTATTTACTACATTAACGTGTATTAACATATATCTTTTATATATTTACGATCACACGATTTTACAATCGATGAAAATTGATCTTACGCACGTGATGGAAATAATTTGTGTCGATAAAATCTCGAATTTTTTTTTTTCTGGTCGTCGATGTAGTAACTCTCGTTTAAAACGAGAATTTCGCATACTTTAATCGAATATAGTTCGCGTCACGCCGCCAATGTCGTCATCTCTCTCTCTCGCGTTATCAGAATTTGTCTATTTTTTTTTTTCTTTTTTTCTTTTTTCCTTGAAAATGATTTACTGTGTCGTCATTTCTCGATAGCAGACACGAACAAGATATAGAGAATAGGAAATATAGCTAACAGAACAAATATTTCTAGTAGATTCTCTTCTTCGTTTCTTTCGACCGGTTCGCGAGCTGACACGTGCTCGAAGTGGTCACCCGGTATTATCGATCGCGAACGGGCTCCTTTACCGTTCGTGTAACGCGTAGTAAGCTCGTCGAAACGTCACGAGAAAGAGCGAAAGAGAGAGGGAGAGCAAGAGAGACGGAATGAAAGACTGAGAGAGAGAGAGAGAGAGAGAGGGTAAGAGGAGGGGGCAGAGGGAGAAGAAGGTAGTTGGTAGGTCGATGTGTGTTGTGCGTTTCTCTGTATCTGTATCTGTATCTGTATGTTTGTATGTCTTCTTGTGCTGCTGACTGCGTGTGTGTGTGCGTGTTTAACACACCACATAAGCACACGAAACGTCGTATCGTGTCGTCGTCCGTCGTATGGAGTGCAAAATTGTCGATGAACGTTCGAAGGTATTCCGTTCGCTCGTGCGATAATAAAACGGGATCGTATTTTCGAATGAAGAGAGAAAGGGAGGAGAGGGAGAGAGAGAGAGAGAGAGAGAGAGAGGAGAGGTCGAACTCACGTTTGGAAGGTTGCGTGAGAAACCGTTTACCGCAATCCTTCGTATCATTTATTTTTGTTCTTTTTCTCTTTGAAATTCGTTCTTCGTTAAAAAAGAATTCGTTTTTGGGAGCTTATGTTTTGCGTCGTTTCATTGGTTGTTTACTCGTTGAAAAAAAAAAAAAAGAAATAAAAGCCAAGGACTGAATTTCACATCGCAACTCGCGCGCGTCAAACGATTTTTGCTTTATCGGGATTACATAACACGAAGCGTGAGTTTGCGCGTGTCCATACAACCCGTGCCACACGCAGGGGAAGAAAGAAGAAGAAGAGAGAGAGAGAGAGAGAGAGAGAGAGTGAGAGGAAAGAGGAGAGAACCTCGGGACCGATCGGAGTTCCTCGAATCCGTCCGATTCGAAAGTGGCGGGCGATATCTCGAATCATCTCTTTCCTCCTCTTATACGATAATTCGAGATTATCGTTTGGGAACATCAGCAGCGCGCGTGTTGTTTCTTTCGCTCGGCTATAGTTTGCGTCGTATTTTCTACGTCTTGCTTGAAATATATATCTCTTTCTCTCTCTCTCTCTCTCTAACTCACTCTTCTTCTTCTTCTCTCATTTTATTTTTCTCTCTCTCTCTCTTTCTCTTCTCATTGAGTTATGCAATACGACGCCGTAAAAATTGTTTCGCGTTGGACGGTTGTAAAATTCCGTTCTTTTAATATTCACTGTCGTTCACGTTAAAATGATCGACAGAAAGTTATATATGTATATATGTGAGAAGGATTCTCACGTGCGTAGTTTTAACGCGCGGTATCTTCTTCTTCTTCTTCTTCTTTTGCTAAGCCCGCGGGTAGGGTGAGTCAGCTGACGTTTGTATTTTTCCCGCTAACATATTATCTATTTTATTTCATATATTCTTCGTATCCTTTCGCGCTTATTAACGTTTCCTTGTTGTGAACTAAAATAATCTATTATCATAGTATTTACTTACTTACTTTTTTCATAAGATATAGACAAAATAAATGATATATGTTAGAGTGGTGCTGCATGTTAATAAAAATATTGTTTTAAGGAAATTAGATAATGGGAGATGGGAGAATAATTATTCGAATGATATATAACATAATATTATCCAAATGAAAATGCAAAGAAAAATGAAGACACGTAATAGAAGAAATGTGTCGCTTCTTCCCTTAGATACCACCACTAACATCACCAACTATCTTCCTTTTTCCCCCCTTTATTCTCCTCCTCGTCTTTCTCCGATTCGGAATATAATTTTGCTCAAGGGCGTGTGCGTATATATATATATATAATCTTTGCGAGCAAGCAAAACTTGAATACGAATGTGAACGAAATGATACAACGCGATCAACAACGATGACGAAGAGACGAGGATGAAGATGAGAATGACGATGACGATGACGATGACGATGACGATGTTGACGTTGTTGTTGGTGTTTTTCGTCTATTCTGCGCTCTTCTTCCTCTTATTGCTACGACGCCGACGCTGCACGTCGTAACATCGTGTCGCGCGCGCACACACAAACACAACATGCGCTTGCGCGCTTCATAATATGGTTCTTACTTACTACACATGACTCTAAGAGACTAGATACTCGTAGACTCTCGTAGTGTGCGCTCTCAAGGGGGGGGCTTAAGGAAAATTTGTAAGTCTTTTTGTGTGTGTGTGTGTGTATGCATATACATATATATGTGTGTATGGTGCGTATGTTTGTATATATCATGTGTATATGCGTGCGCTCGCGCGCGTTTTTCTTCTGACGTAGAGACTATACTAGCAGAGCCACCACCAGGCCCGGTGAGTTTTGCTGCGACGCAACAGAGCCGCGCTCCTTCAGTGGTTCTCAACCTATTGCGATGCGTGAAAGTGCGCACGAACCTTCATACGGCTATTCACGTGTTCCTCTCGGACTAAATTATTACCGCCAACGGATTTGCGTCTTATATTTTTCTCGTAGTTCTCTCCTTACTCTCGATAATGTTTTTTTTTCAATTCATTAACTGTTATTTACCTATTTTCGTGAAAATTGGTCGTACAACGTGTGTTTTATTAGACTTTATTTAGAAATACAACGGAACAACTTGTGCACACGCGCAGTTCGGCAAATTGTTCGGTTACTAGAGAAAGTTTTCTCTTTCTTTATTTCAGTTTTTGTCTCGTCTGTGTTTACTTTAGAAGAAGAAGAAGAAGAAGAAGAAAAAGAAGAAGAAGAAGAAGAAGAAGAAGAAAAAGAAGAAGATCGAAAGAGTGCGTCGTGTTTTATAGAGCAATTTCAAGAAAATCGTTCAATGCAATATTTCTTCGTTATTCTCGTAACATTTGTAATAAGTATGTAAAAATTAAGGAAGGGAAGAAAGAAACCCAAGAAAAAAAATGAAGGAAAGTTACAAAAGGATAGCTAGTAAGCCTAGCTACTAGCTAGCAAGCTTGTTAACAACGTCAACATTCGAGAGTTCGTCGAGGCACGTTCGTCGTCGTCGAAAGTTTCATTCAAGAGCCGCCGCCATTAGCGCGTTTTGAAAGACAGAGTGAGAGACAGGTAGAAGGAGGGGAGAGAAGACGAGGATTGGAAGAGGGGAATAAGGGGGGAGGGTAAGGGCTATGTCCAAGCTGACCAGGTATCCTCGTCCTTTCTTTCGCACGGCAACGGAATTATCGACGCACTTGGCGTGCTTTACGACCGGCAGAGGCCCGTTACGGAATCGCCGGAACGGAGAATGGCCAAAGAGGAAAGAGGTGAGGATGGCGTTATTCTTTTGCGACAAACGCATTCATTCTTCCGTTTCGGAGAATTAAATCATAAGTAAATATCATCTCGATTATATACAATTTTTTTGTAAGACAAACAATTTTATTCTTACAATTAGAATTGGATTATTATTTGGATTCAAAATCGTTTTCAAATTTTTTTAAGTTAGTATTTTTACGAGAACACGCGTTAAAGTGTATTTATGCAAGTGTTCTATTAGTAATCCGATAGTTGCAAGCTACGACGAAATCTTTTGTATACTTATCAACGACGTCAGGCCTAAGTACTGCAATATATTTATATATTTTGCTTTTTTTTTTATTCCTGCTATCCTGGGAATGTTGGCGTTAGAGGAAAACTTCGAGACTGTTGCAGGTTTTGTGGGTTATTGAAAAGACTACGGTACAACACGTGTTACTCATCGGACACTATAAATAAATGGTTACCGTGGCTGAATTTGCGACGATCCCGCGCTCTCGCGTATAAGGTAACGAGCTGCTGCGATTTTCGTTTCTCTCGATGGCGTGTTACTTTCGTTTGATGTCACGAACGAGACTCGACTCAACTCGACTTCCGTGAACGTATCCTATTCTCTCTCTCTCTCTTTCTCTCTTTCTTTCTTTTGTACTCTCCCGCGTGTTCACTCTACCGAGGTCACGCACGAACTTCGGAATTAAAAAACTTAAGGATCGAAGTTTCAACTCGAATTGTGGGGAAACAAGAAGAAAGTAGAAGGGAAAAAGGGGAGGGGCGACTAAAATATAGGGGTGATTAAAAAATACCTATAAAAAAAGTTAGCAACGCCTTCTTGGTGATGTGTTTTTTTCTCTCTCTTTCTCTCTTAAGTTACTATCTTTCTTTTTTTATAGGCCTTCTCGATAAGAAAACAATCGAATCTAGGCTATACCTATCTAAATATCTACACTTATATATATATATTATGTTACATATGGTATAACATATTACACGTTGGCTAGGGTTTGGATACGCGTCATCTACCTTGCGATCAGATCGATCGTTTAAATTTGCTGGCGGGCTCCACGTGAACCGACAGTAACGTCCAATCGCCATCGGCTTCGTTTCTGTTCGAGGATTCAATATCCGAGGTTACGACGTCCAGTTCGCGGTGAAAGACACTTTCTAGAGGAGCGAACAAACCCTGAAGCAACCTATAAATCTTCAAAGTAGTATTAGTATTAGTAGTAGTGATAGTGAAAATCCCCTTTAGTGTTCCTACATTATTTTTCCGGAAAATTTCAATAGGAAAGTAATATATTTTTTGTTTTTCTTTGCTTCAATACAAAAAAATAATAACGTGAACTGTTTTTTGGTCAATGAAGAAATTTTCTTACGTTTTTTTCTTTTTTTTAACTTGAGTCGTGTGTTGTCACCAATTTAATATCCTTCAAGACGAAGTTACGTTGGTTTACATCGGCGTGAACGACGCAGTTTCTTTAGACGAAGGGAGTCAACGAGGATGGCCCAAGTGGGCGTTTAGGATCTCTTTCGAGTTGGATACACACGCACCCGCACCCGCACACGACGTCGACAACCAACCACTAATGCGCGTGTCCACATACATCCACACATACACCCACATGCTAAAGAAGATAGACGCGTGGGTGTCTTTCTATCCTTTTTCACGAAACGTGTGCTGTTAGTCGTGCGTGCACGTAGGCGTGTGCAAGTCTCGTTTTCATTTTCTTTCTCTCTTTCTCTTTAGTCATCGTATGTATATGAGTATGTGTATGCACGTAGACGCATCATTCGTCTCGTCGTCTCCTCTCATGCTGCCGCTCGTACGTCATCGAGGAAATGGCGTGACTTTTGTTGCCGGCTGCGAGACCGGCAATCCCGTCGTTTGACCTTTATGCGACCAGTATCTTTTTCCCGTTCGATATATCGCATCTGTCGCGTGCGTTTTGATTTCAGTTTCGATTTCAAATCGATCTCACGCTATGATATTATTTCATCAGTCTTCCCCCACTCCTTTTATTTTATCTTAAGCTTTTGCAATCTATAATTTTATAATTTAATTTAAATGTATTAAATTATTTTAGAAATTGTATTTTGTATAATGTTGGGAGTTAAATTTGACATATGTAAGAGTGTTAAGGGTTAACATGTGTATGCATATATATACAATGAATTTTTAATTTGTTTTTGGATCTTTGATAAAAATTGGCTTTTGAAATAAAAACCAAGCTGCGTTTTTCTGTAACAAAATAAGAAACAACATTTTAAGTTAGCATATATTTTACAATTAGCCTTTATTTTCTTTCAAATTAATCTATTATTCTTTGTAGAAGATTTTCCTCACATTACCTATCCTCCCACTCTTTCCTATCGTTATATATATATACACCTATATCACTAGCTGTGACCTTTTTTTAATGTTATATATAATATAAATACTAAATGTGAAACATATTAAAGAAAAGCACTCTAAAACTGACATGCTTTTCTTTATATATATATATATAAAATATGGATTTAGTATTTAGGAAATGGAATAAATCAAAGAAAGCACAATTTATTTGATAACGAAGAAGAGATAAGATCAAGAGATAATATTTAGAGGATTGGATACGGTGATATCTTCCGATTAAAATAGATAGAGTACTCATCTAATAATTAATTACGTTACATCTATAACTGTAGTAATATTACTCTATTTCATGGTATATCCTCCTGAGAAATGATTTTTTAGAAAATTTTCATCCATCTCATTTCTATCTTGCACAAGTTGACTCCATTTTAAAAGACAAATCACTGATGGTGAGAATTCATTAATAAAAATGAATTAGCGTTCGAAAATACAATAAAAGTTAAACTCGTAGATAGTTTAGTGTAGTATTTGACTGAGGAGTGGGATTGAATGCGTATGTGGCCACGTATCGATGCTAGAAATAAGTCAGCGAATGAAAAGAGACAGAGAGTGTTTGAGAGTGTGTGAGAGTGTGTGAATGTGTGCATGAGAGTGCACTTCGTCCCTCGAAATTAGGCTTGTAGAGGAAGATCCACTTTCGTAGAGAGACTACCATGACGACGGTGATGAGGAGGAGGAAGAGAAAAAGGAGTAGGAGGAGTAGGAGGAGGAGGAGGAGGAGGAGGAAGAAGAAGCAGAGGAAGACGACGACGACGACGGGTGTGCACCGGAAGGGAACCTAAAGGATGTTAAGGAAAAAGGAAAAAATAATCCGAGCAGATGTCTACTGCGATCGTAGGGACCCCGAACAACAACACACGAATGCTAGCAGCCCTGTGTCGCCTGTTTACCCCTCTCCTCATCCCTCCCTTCTCTTCATCCCTCATAGCCATACCTTTACCGTCACTTCCATCGTCCCATTTAAGCATACATCCTCGAGGATTAGAAAACGGAAGGAACAAGGTGGCCCGGGTAGGAAAATCCTTGCCAGATCACGACGAATCTTTTATTTTTTTCTTCCCCTTTCTCCTCCCTCCCTTCGAATAGCTTTTTTTGCAATTTTCTGGAGCGTTAAACATTTTCTCATCGTCGTCGTCGTCGTCGTCGTTGTCGTCGTTTAATCATTCCCCCCCCCCCATTTTTTTTTCTTTTTCACTTTTTTTTCATTACGTTCTTTGTTTAAAAATCTTTCGATTTATTTTCTATTTAATTTTTTTTCCTCCTTTTTGTTTTTTCTTCTTCTTCAATTTTCTCTCTCTCTTTTTCTTTTTATTTTTGTGCAAATCGTTTTCATCATTTATAAGGTGCTTGTAATTAGAACGCACGTGAGAGAGCATAAGAGCCTATAAGAGAGCATGTATGAGAGAACGTGTGCGCGAGAGAGAGAGAGAGAGAGAGAGAGAGAGAGAGAATAAAGGTCCTGATCCGGAGTTGAAAATTTATGCTCGGAGTAACGTAATACAGCCACCGCGCTTGCGATCGGCGAGAATCTCGGGAGATCCCTCTCGCAGGAGAGACGTTGGAAAAGTCTGCTATACTCTCTCTTTCTCCCTCTCTCTCTCTCTTTCTTTCAAAAGGCGATCCGGCCTTCTGATATAGCACGTTCTGGTCCAACGGGCACGATGCTGTCGTTTAAAAAAGCTGAAGGAGGTTCACAGTGTGTTCTTTCTCTCTCTCTCTCTCTTTTTCTCTCTCTTTTTATCCTTCGCGTTCAGGTGGTCGCTTGCTCGACTACCGTAGAAAAAGAGAAAGAGAGAGAAAGAGAGAGAATTGGCTGAGCTAACGCGCGCGCACGCTTCGCACGCTCTCGTACACCGTTGAAAAAATAGTCCGGTTGGTTGGTAGAGTAGCAGGAGTATATATATGTATGTATGTATGTATGTATATATGTAGGTATTACTCGTCCAGTAAGGTTTCCACTTTGAGACGAGGACGCGTTCACTGCGAGAACTTCGTTGTTCCACTTTATGATATACATATATATAGTATTTCGTTTTTTTCCTCCACCCCTTTGCCACTCACCACCTACCTATATTTTCGATACCGAATTTTTAACCCGTAAAAATTGCTATTTTACTTTTTTGTAAAAGGATATTTTTCATTTCGTCAAAGGATAAAGAGAGAGAGAGAGAGAGAGAGAGAGAAAATCTGTTTTCGAGATTAAGCAACAGGTAGGTGGACGAAGAAACGTACGATGTGGACGGATGAACGAATGAACGGACAAACGGATAGAAGAGAAGGGGTGGGGATGAGGGTGGAGAGTGGGGTGGGTGTACGGACTCTCAACAAGAACGTTTTGACGAACGCACGACGTTCGCGCCATTGCGAAATTGGTTTGGTTGGTATTGAACCGCGTTATACTGTAAAGGGTCTATAAACGGACTTTGGAGGGTGTCATTTATCATCCGTTTGTCGCACGATAAATGGGACGGACGAGGAGACTTTACTCGGGTACTGACTAACTAACTGACTGACTGACTGACTGGCTGACCGACCACTGTGCGTCAAGGATGTTCATTGAAAGGGAAGTACTGAGGGAAGATCGATAGGTTGTTTCGGTACCTGCAAGCTCATTTATCTTTCAAGGCTACCAATAGTATATATATATATATATATATATACTATTATATACAACCAGGATGTGCAGTTACGTATCCTTCTTCTCGTTTCGAGAATCAATCGAATTAGCAGCCGACTAATTACGTCGATCAACTAATTACGCGACTTGCCATTTCTCTCTCCCTCTCTCTCTCTCCCTCTCATTCTCTTTCTCTATTTCTATCTATCTATATGTCTATCTATCTATCTGCATTAGATTTCGTGCCATCACATGTCTCGTTTGAATAGAAGAGAAGAGAATCCACCGCGATGCATCTCCCTGGCACCCGCTTGTACCCCTTACCCCCTCCCCCTCCTCCCATAACTACTTGCATCGCGATATAGAGAGATATAAACGTGCGTGGCAGATCTTTCGAGTTGTGTGTGCACAGCTGTCGGCCAGTCGTCCGTCCTCCACTCACTTCTGTGGTGGTAACAATGGGCGTTTAGAAGAGACCGGGATAGAAAAAGTATGCTGCGAAGCGCGTACACCGTTTCCGTCCTTTTTCCGATCTTTTTCCCGTCCCTTTTCCCTATCCCTTTCTCTGCCTAACCCTACTCCTCCCTTCCTCCCCCTCTACGACTCCCTTTCTCCTTTCTCCTAGCGTCGTCTCGTCTTCCTGCCTAGAGCACCGTAACTATCGATCTATATCTCTTTTCTTTCTCTTTCTCTTTCTCTTTTCGTGACTTTAGTCGCTAAGAGAGAGAAGAGAGAAAGAGAAAGAGAGAAAGAAAGAAAGAGAGAATCGTCGACTCCGTTAGGAAGTCCGTTGCTCAGACCTTACCGTCATCCTCTACTTACTTACGTGAATTCGCCAAAAGAATATTATCCATTTAAAATACGTAAATGTCATTTTTATATAAGTACGAATATATTTTATTTTTTTTTTTTATTTTTTTTTATAACATAGTACATAAAAAAATAAAAATAAAAATAACAAAATAAATGTAGCATAAGAAATTTGAGACTACGATTTTTTACAAACACGGTTCTTAGGAGCCATTTCTTTTTCTTTTTTTTTTTTTATTATATTGCCAATTTTACAATACCAAAATTTTTTTTTATACTTTACAGATACTTTAAAGATACTATTTATATAAAAAAAGTTTTATTTCGGCGAATATTTTACTCAAAATAATTAATAATAGTTAAGTCTAACTACTGTACACACGGTGTGCAAGTGGGTCTCGAATGGGATAACAAATTCAATGAAACAAATTGGGGTGGAGAAGGGGTAAAAGTAGTCTCCGTTAATTCAATTGAATTTAATAGAATTCGATTATATTCGACGAATTAATCGAAGAAAAGTATTTCTATGTGAGAACGTTAATTACTTAACAAAGGTTTACGAGTATGTGTTGACGATACACATATTTTCAATTATCGTATAGTTTCTTATATTGATCGTTTAAATAGTTTTCCCCTCCTTCCATCTCTTTCTTTCCCTCATTATCGAGAAATATTTGAAGTATTTACTGTAACGGTAGTTAAACTGTTGAGATTTATCTCTTCTTACCAGGGGGGGGATAGTTAGGTAGATCCTCTGTATGATTTTATTTTCAAATTTTGCACACTTTTTGTAGTAGTCCATGAGAATATTCAGCCGTTTGTTAAAAAAACGCGGATTGACATTTCACATAAAGAGATTAACGTATTACTTTAGTTGGTAATAGTTTAATAGTCTGCAAATAGTAGCGGCGTTTTGTGTGGCCCTGAAATCGTCGATATCTATATCTTATCTCGACAGGGAAAATTATGTTTTTCTTTCTTTTTTTTCTTTTCTAATCTCTTTTTTATTTATTTATTATGTAGTAAACTTAATAAATTTTCTTTTTCTTTTCTTTTCTTTTTTTTCCACAGAGTAGTTTTTTATATTAGTAGTAGTAGTAGAGTTTAATATTAACCAGTTAACCGGGGAATTTCCTTTTGATTTACGTAGCTTTTTTAAATTATTTTTTTACATATTAATTCATTTATTATTTATTATTTAATATTATTTATGCTTAAAATAAATGAAAAGACTATGAAATATATATTTTTTCGTTTAATTATATATAAAATACGTAAAATAACGTATTTTAACGTTAACAAGTTAATTTGTAGTGAATATAATTTAAACAAAAATAGAGTGCATTTGTATTATAGGTCGTGTGAATTATCGTAGAAATATTTACGTAGACAATCGATGATGCATTATCGAATAAATTATTATTTTATCTTCATAGGAAACAATTTCGTAACTGATTATTGACATCTTGCTTGATCGATATTAATTGTAAATAAGAAAGAGACAAGTAGAATTAATAATGTTTAAAAGAAATAATTTTATTATATTCTATATTAAAATGAAGATCAGTGTAGTGTGTTAGGTCAAATTACATTGATTAGCTCCTGGACCATATTTTTTAAAGATAAGATATAGATATCGACACACAAAGCACCAGTATCATAAATTACCATACTACTACAACAAAAGTAATACATATCCATGTGAAATTTCAATTCACGTGTTTTTTTTTTAGCAAATGACTGAATATATACGTCATGTTTAATACGTTGAGCGCTACGAGAATTCTTAAGGAAATTCCCGTCAGACCACAGGCTTTACTTTGTATTGAAAAAATAGTTGAACGTCAGGCACCGGCACCTGACGCGGCCTAAACGGAAAGTCTAGTATCAGTCACTGATGGTTGACGTGGCGCTCAATGTGTTAAAGACATAATGAATATTTTCATGGTTAGTCAAAAATTGTGTAAAATTAGAAAAAAATCATAGGAGGGTCTACTTGACCATCCCCTAGTTAGATTCTCTGTCACCATTGAGTAGTAGTAGTAGTAGTTTAGCTCGTTGAGATGCACGCGCATCGTTATCCGATTAAACGGTTGATTCCGAGGGCGTATATAACACGCACGGCCGATTAGCAAGGATAACTCTCTCCTTGGCTGGCTCGCGTGCAATCCGCCACACACCACCGTGACTGGTTGGCCTAGCTTAAGCATCAGCAAGGCGGGGTTTCAGTGGATTAAGCTTAGGCCACGAGACACGGATATACCTTAAGCGAGATAGTAAAAGAAGAAGAAGATGAAGAAGAAGAAGAAGTGGTGTGGTGGCGCCATTCAAAAGGAAGCAAAGAAGGGTGGAAGAAGACAAGAGTAGTAAGACGGAGAGGGAAGGGAGAAGGTAGCTGAATCATGGAATAAAAAGCGATCACTATGATATCTACGGTCCTACAGACGTGGAATAAGGAGTCGAAGAGTAAGAGTAAGAGAGAAAGAGAAAATGTGAGTAAAAGAGAGAAAAGAAGCGAGCGATCTCATAAAAGCGGGCCTTCAAAGTCTCTCTTTTGTTATCCCGGGGCACGAGCGCTGCTGACTGGGTGAGAGAAAGAGAGAGAATCTCTCTCTCCTTTTACCGCCACCGTGTGTAACCAACGTCTCTCGTCGTGTAGCACATACACACACATACCTACATATATATATAACTTATACTTTACATGTAAACTCACACGATCTTGGAACAAGGAACAGTGGAACATTCTCTCTTTTTCTCGTGCTATGCACAGAGAGACGTTGCATATCGTTTAAAAAGAAAATACGCGATGTCGAGCCTACTCTCTCACTCTTTCTTTCTCTCTCTCTCTTTCTCTTGGCAGCTTGTCGATTTTAACACAAAGGAGGGGTGGAGAGGAATCGGAGCCTTCGAGTATAAAGGATAGGGCCGAGCCGTGGAAATAATGAAGAAGGATCGAGAGTGGGGTGGGTAAGAGTTGGCCAACCAGAGTGCAAGAGAGCAAGAAAATGAGATGAAGAGAGATAGGTAGATAAAGTAGTAGTAGTAGTAGTAGTAGAAGAAAAAGGAAGGAAGGTAGAGGTAGGAAGGAAGGTACCGTCGGTCGTGTTATTTGGCAGCTGTGTAGCAGAGAGAACGCAACATAAGCAACTTACTGGCAGATGCTACGGTGAAAACGTTCTCGTTCTCGTCCTCGTCTTCTTCTTATTCTTCTTCTTCTTCCTCCACCTCCTCTTGTTCTTCCTCCTCCCTCTCCTCCTTTCCCTCGTTCATTCTCGTCGTATCTTTGGATAGTAGCAGCCGGCCTTCCAGGTTGTGTTCCTCCTTCGCGGCCGCCTCCTAGCACGTTCCTACTACGTCGGGAGAGGGAGAATGATAGTTTTAAATGGAGGAACAGAAAAAAAAGTTACAGAGGGAGAGGGGGAACCCTACGGTACCTTTTCACCCGTGGGATTGTTACGAGAAAGAACACCTTACGCCCTAACGCGCGTGTACGACGATTCTATACCATTACTATACCATCACCATCACCTTCACCACCACTACCATTACACGAAGAAGATCACATCATGCTGGTAGGACGATCGCGTTAATACGAAGAAGTGTCCTTTTCCCTATTCACAAGCCCTATATATAGGGCTTTTTATATATATATATATATATAACACTCTCTTTTCAATTATTTGATCTGATCAAAAGATGAAAGATTTTTTTCGTGCGAATTTAATCCTCTTTTATGTCTCGTCTCAATCATATTTTCACACCATCGAAATTGATATACCGATCATATACGTGTTGTTTATTCTGACACCATAATAATAATAATAATACAGATTTGTTTTTATTTCTTCTTTAGGGTTTTCATCCTAATAACGTTCATAATTAATTCATTAATCTTGAATATAATTAATACTCTCTTTTTTTCTTTTCGCGAGTTAAGCTGTGTTGGCAGGTGTTAAGTTTTCTTCTTCATCGAAACTGATGAAGCTATCTCGTTGTTTAAATTGAGGATCGTTATATGTGTTGGTGGAGGATCGGGAATCACGAGTCTTGCCTTTCGAATTCTCGCTTTCTCATTTATTCCTTTATCAAGGAAGATAGATGGAGTGATATATATATATATATATATATATATATATATATATATATATATATATATATATAGAGAGAGAGAGAGAGAGAGAGAGAGAGAGAGAGAGAGAGAGAGAGATAAAGAGACCAAGAGTATAAAAGTAAAAGAGAAAGATAGAGAAAGAGGAGGGGGGAGGGAAAGGCCGTGGCGATATCGACAACCGCGTTACGTAATTCGAGCCAATTTTTTTTCCGCGCTTGTTCGGCCGATCAATAAAATGGCTAGCTCCTCGTGTGTACGCTATAATCATAGGTGCTTTTCATCATTTTCTCTTCTTCTTCTATCTCCCTCTTCTTAACGATAATAAATTTAAAGTTGTATTAAATACCACCCCGTGACATATCGTTCGTTCTTTCATATCAGATTTCGATCGGTGAAACGTTTACTTATGTCATCATCATCATCATCGTTAAAACGAGAAAGAAGGATCGAAATAGTAAGGGGGAGGATGGGAGGCTAGATAGGAAAGCTTTTATAGTTCGGAAGAAGATAGGAAATGAGCCGACCAAATTCCCAGGATATTATCTTTGAAATGTTTAAAATGAGATAGGAAGGAAGTGTGTACGACTAGTATAGTTAAGCGTGAATCATCATTTACGTTTCAAATAATAAACTCACATATATATGTCTGTATGTGTGTGTGTACGTATATGGATAATCATCGTGTATAACGAGAAGAAGGAAGTAGGAAAGATATGTGTACAGGATGTCGAAAGTTTTTCATCCTCGGTGTATATTCTCTTGTATTCGACAACCTTTATACACTACCGATCAAAAGTTTCAGAACGGTTACGTGGATTACGAGAAACAGAATATTTATATGAAGAACAAACGAATACCTTTAAAATTAATCAAGGTAAATTTATATGGCAACGTTAAACTTATGAGTTGTATGTGTTACATTTTTTTTTTTTTTTTTATTAAGGAATGAGTATTTTTGATCAAACTGTCCTTTCGTTAAAAAAAAGGAAAACAAAATCGCATGTTTAATTTTAATGACATACTGACCACATTCCGTCAATCTTGATAATTAATTTTTCTTGCCAAAAATATTTCAATAGGACAGTCCACTTTTCAGCATTGTTCTAAACTGAATGTATCAATTATACAATGACTTATTGACATATGTGAAATTATTTAAAAATATAATTAAATTTGTTTAAATCATTGTAACATTGATCGGTGCATTAGACTTTTTATGAGTAATATATCAGCAAATGATTGATCTGAAACTTTTGGTAGATAGTGTATATACAATATTTGTGTTTTCTCTCTCGAAGAGTCTTTAAATACGAGCCGTGACTCGAAAGGACTTATACCAAAAATAGTAATGTAGTATAATACTACAGTGTGTTATAGTAGTAGTAGTATTATAATACGTAATAGGAAGTCCTGAGAGTAGTCGCGGCACCTCGTGAAATCATCCGGTATCTTTTTCATGGGGTTTGAAGAGAAATAAGGGTGAAAGAGAACTCAGTACTCCCTTTTTGGGTGACGTCAGTGGGAACGTTATATATTCACGTACATAGAAAACACGCACGCACGCATGCATGCATGCACGCACGCACGCACGCACTTACTCACTCACATATTCACTCACTCACTTACGCATGCACTTATTCACGCAGGAACGACGTGGTGCACAGGTCCTTCGAGGACGCACCTGTTTAAATTTTCATTAAATTCGAGCCCTCGTAATTCCGTCGACAAAAAATGACGCGCTTAGGGTGCGCCGACGAGTCGCGATTTGTAAGCTTTCTTTCCCTCTTTCTCTTTCTCTTTCATTCTTTTTATTTTTCAAAAGGTTTAGACCAATTTTTCACCGTCTCGACGAATCATTTTCACCTCGTTTATTTTATTCGTTGCACCTTTCATTCCGAATAAGTGTGTATGTGTTTGCATGTACGTGTCCTTTTGAAATCAATATGATCAACTAGGACTTTCCAAATTTTTATCAAAACTATGAACATTTTATTTTTTAAATTATTTAAATTATTAAAAATTCAATTAGATTTCTATCCATGGTTTATCTTCTTTCGTTTTAAACGAAACTTTAAACATTAGACGAATAAATACAATTTTCTTATATACCACGAAATAATTAAAAGAAACGAGAAAATGGTGATGCAGAGATGGTGGGGGTGAAGTGGGGGGAGCTAGTAAGAAGGGATATGGGGGAAAATATATTCATCGAACTTTCTAATAATACGGATTTAGCTTCGGACGTCGAGTTAGTGTTCCGTGGTCCTTTTTAGAGGTCGCGTTTGATGTCGCTCGCATACCTCCCTTCCCCCTTCTCTTCTCCTCTTCCTTCTACTCCTCTTGCTCACAGAATTGCTGAGATCCAGTGGATAACCTAGATATATACATACCTACATCCATACATACATACCATAGCTAGAATACGTATATATATATATATATATACATATATATATATATATATGTATATATGTATATATAGATAGAGTGGCGCATAGTACACATAATACACATAATGTACGTGCAAGTCCGTGCTTATATACGAGGACGTGGGCTTCGTGGAAATGGAGCAATAGCTGGCCTGATTAGTTACAGGCTTGACGGTTTCCGACGGTCCTAATTCCTAGACTGGCGTGTAGCTTCCATCGATTCTCTAACCCGCCCAAGAAGATCGTCCGAAACTCTCTCTCCTATCTCTCTGTCTCTGTCTATCCAAGCTAATCTCTCGAGAATTTAACGTACGATTTGCGGCCTAAGGGTTTGGGTACCTCTAAGAGATCGTTCGCGGTGCGATAATTTTATTAACTCCAAATACCACTAGTAGCATCAGCTTGTCTATCCTTAGAGTTTAC